>NC_056732.1:1702447717-1702702717 GCF_019279795.1 Protopterus annectens
ATATATATATATATATATATATATATATATATATGGGTCTACTTTTTCTTTAAAAAAAACACACTGGAGCAACGCATCATGCTACAGTGGGGATAAGGGAATGTACCTGCTTCCCCACTGTAGTGCAATGTCAGAGTTAGTACATATAAAGTATCTAGGGTGTGGGGGGGCTCAGTAGTGTATTTTTTTTTAAATATTACCTGTTCGTTGAACCAGTATTTACAAAAGTGCATTTATTTTAAGGCCCATATTTTTTCTTTTTGAAAGGATGAGCTGATAAGAAAAATAGACCCCACACACACACATCACACACATATATATATATATATATATATATATATATATATATCCATGTATGCCCAAGCACTTCTCTGACACCAGATAGTACATTCCCACCCAGTGATCCCTCGAGTAGTTTGTCCCTAATGATCCCATGAGAAGTATGTAGGAAATGCAACATTTCCCTAATGATCCCATGAGAAGTATGCCCATGTATGCACAAGAACATCGATGACATCAAATGGAATGTTTCCTCCAATGATCCCTTCAGTATTTTCCTGCATATGCACAAGAAGTTTTACTGACAAATGATATACAATCCTTTCAGCAATTTGGCTATGTCTGCATAAGCACTTCACCGAGACCAGGTGAAACACTTCCCCAGTGATGCCTACACAAGCACTTCACTGATGCCAAATAAACATTTTTCCCAGAGATACTTTGAATATTTTTCTATGTATGCCAAAGCAGTTCACTGTAACCAAATGCAGCACTTCACCCAATCATAGTGCCCACCTCTTAGCACAAAAAATCTGGACAAAGCCGAAAGTAACAGAGGGACAACGCACCAAAACAGGGACAAATGTTAAATATTGTTCTTATAACTTTAGAAAAATGTTAGAATCAAAGATCTTGTGTTACCACGTATTTTCTGCATAATATGAAGTGGTAGTTGAGTGATAGTAATTTGAGCCTCTCCACATAGGACAGGTGTTGGAGCCCATGGATTCTCTTTGTGAGGTATATCTGTGGCCTTTCCAGTTGGTGCAGGTGTTTGTAGAGGTACATACTAAATGGGGCATTGTACTCGATTATTGGTCCAATGAGGGTGTAGAGAATCTCAGAAACCGGCTACAAAGCAGTGAGCTGGCTCCAAACGGAAGGAACACTCAGTTCCGAAGGCAGTGGAACCGATGACTCTACACCCTCCATTTTTTTAGCCTTTTTAGATAACTTGGAGTCACCTGTAGATTTAGATGACTTAGAGGATTTACTAGCACCATCCTGGTCTGCCAGTGCTTCCGAGAAGGGGTGTTGAAGTAAACACCTATCCACCATTTTCTCTCTAAAAGTACCCTGGAAGAGAAGGAGTGACAGATGCTACAAGAGTCTTGGAGGTGTAATGCCCCCAAGTAATAGACACACTGAACGTGCCCGTCAGTGACTGACATTTTTTGTCCATAATCTGGACATTTTTTGAAGCCAGATTTAGGATGTTGCTTCTCTTTCTCTTCAGACATTCTTTAAAATTTAGACAAATAGAAAAAACACACTCTAAGCAACTATTAGCTATTGAAATAACTACTGACTAAAAATTTAGTTAAATAGAAGGCCAACACTACTAGGCCAACTGCTAACTAGAAACACTTCTATAGAAAAACAAAGCCAACACAGGGCACTTATCTATATATATATATATATATATATATATATATATATATATATATATATATATATATATATATATAAACTATTCTAACAAGAATGAAAGTCAAGAAAAAGTTTTTAAAACTTGCGAATAGAAGAATCTTTCCAATTAAATTGGTCCGAGTACTCTGAGACACCGAGATCTGTGCAGAAAACTAGATCTGAGGTAATTCCAGCAGTGCACATGGGATATGAGGCTTGGTCTTGAGCTTCTGGTAAACCTTGAGCTTTGCTAATGACCGTGATGGAGCCAAGGATCGCTCAGAACCCATCATTGAAAATAAACAGCAAGATTTAACAACTTCACATCCTCTTTTTTTCTGGATGCAATCCCTTTACTTATGAGATGAACCAAGTAAAAGGCTTTTCTGACCACTGCTACTACATGACAGTCAAATGTGAGACTGTTGTCAACTTGTGTACTCAGGTCTCTCACCAGAGGTTGTGTGCTTAGAGGGTTGCCGCTAATGTGGTAATCAGTAGGGGCCATGTTTTTCCGAATGGTATGATAATACATTTTTTTGCATTTAACTTAAGGCCATGTTTTTGGCACTAGTCATTTGTTGCTGTGAGACCCTCGTGAAGTATGTTAACATCATTTGGGGAGTTGATGACAGCACCCAGCTTGCAGTTGTCTGCAAACTTGGTCAGCCACAGGCCTTTTGTTTTTGTTTCTGAGAATCAGATGAAAATGTTCTAATATAAAAAAAACAGGAAAATTAAAACTAGACCTGCAAGCACCCATATCCTACAAAGAAATTATAGATACAATAAAAGAGGGAAAAATAACAATGCTCCAGGTATAGATGGCATAATTTTGGAAATATATAAACTTTTTCCTTCAAATATACTATCCCTCTTCCATAAAACTCTATTAGAAATTCAGTCACAAGCTTTAATACCACCCTCTTGGAGATGTTCCTTGATCACAACAATCCTAAAGGAAAACAAATCTCCAAACCTCTGCACCTCATATAGACCTTTATCATTATTAAATAATGTCTATAAAATATTGACAATATTAACAAACAGAATGAAAATACCACTATCCAAAACAATAAATAATGATCAAACTGGATTTATATATCATAGGCACACACATGACAATATTAAAAGGATAATTTCTCTGATAGATTATGTTAATAAAGAAACACTCATAACTGGCTTAGCTATAGAGAAAGCCTTTGATTCCCTAAATTGGGACTATTTATTCAAAATTGTAATGCTATTTGCATTTCCTGTATCATTTGCTCATCTTGTAAAGAATGTATATACAAATAATTTAGTGTATGTCAGGTTAGGTCCTTCACCTCTGAATTTATACATATAACAAAAGGCACTAAAAAGGATGTCCCATGTCACTGATTCTATTTGCTCTGGCTATTGAAATATTGGCAGATTCAATGTGTAACAATATAAAAATCAAAGGAATAGATGATTATGAACAATACAATTCTAAAGTAATGCTATTTGCTGATGACATATTACTAACATTATCTAATACAAAAGAGACATTAGAAGAATTAGATACATTAATTGACAAATTTTACATGACTTCAGGACTCCATTTCAATAAATCAAAATTTTTAATTTTAAAATAAAAAAACTTCTGCAGACTAAGAGGATCACATCATAGGGAAACAAGAATCTACCTTAAAATATTTAGGAATTGAGTTATGCAAGGATAATAATGAATTAGTCTCGAAAAACTATAATATCATCATCAATACAATTAACTGAAACTTGGCTTAAACCCAGCAAAAATGACACAGAAGTTATTCCTCCTGGCTATAATATAATCCATAATGACCATGAGGAAAGCTGGTGGTATTGCTTTAATATTTCCCAACACCTACCACATTTCCCATTACAGCAAGCCAACACCAAAATTCAGTTCAGCAGAGCTTCTTATTAATTTCCTCAAAATAAACAATCATAAACAAATATGTGTCACTGTCCTTTACATCCATCCTGGTGACAATACAGCTATACTGGAAGGTATCCTGCAGGTATCCTACATTGAATAGCCATAACATTTGCACAATAAATAGTATTACTAGGTGATGTGAGTGTCAATTGGTTGGATATAAACTCTAACTCCCCTGATTCTAGCATGAACTTTTATGGTTTTATACAACTAATCAAAAGCCCCACACATTATAGCAAGACATCTAAATTCTCTATTAGACTGGATCCTAGTATGAGACCCCAGCAAATATTCCATTACAGACATTGTCAGACTCTCTAAGTGATCAACACTCCAATCTATAAGACTCAACATCTCACACATCCAGTTAAACGGCAAATTTTATATATAAACCAACATGTAACCTATCCAAGTTTAACCCAGAAATGTTTATTACAACACTATTATCTCTTAACTAGAATGTCCTAAAAATAGTCACCTTAGACAACGTGTAAATTAATTCAATACAACTCTTCTAATATCTGAAAGCCTCTTCATCTCCTAGAAGGGAAGTGTTCGGGGCCACTGCAATTTGGCCAAGTACAAAAAAGAGTAGAAATGTTAATGCAGGATAGAGAAAGCATGGGTGCAACTGGCAACATAAAACACCCCAATATCCTGAAAACTTCAGAATGCTTTGCAATCACACTAAAAAGGCAAATAAAGAAAGACAAAAAATTATACTATAATAGCTGTCTGACATACTAAAACGCAACACAAAAAAATGTGGGCATCCATTAAAGAAATATTAAATCCTGGCCAAAAAATCACTTCAAATCCCTCTCCAGATAATTCACCATATGAAACTGCAATACAATTCAACTCTTATTTTATAGCAGTACAGCAGCTCTAACTAAGGATCCCTCTACATCTAATCTCTTTCCCTTCCCAAATAAGTTTCAGCTATTGCTACCACATGCACTTTCTACCTCAAAGCTAGTCCATATCCGCATAAAACTACTCTTAAACAAACTTAAAACATGTTCTTATTCAGCTGATGACCTTCCTACTTCCTATTGCTATTCATGGATGGATTTTTAGGTTAAAATAGCAGGCTAAATAGGCTAAAAATAGAAATAAATAGCATGCCAACAGCATGTTACAGTCCTTATAATAAATAGGTCTATCCAGGAATCCCACCTTTATCTATCTGGAAAAAAGCTACACATTCCCTTTCTGCACAGAGGAGGAAATTCAACAGACATTAATAACTTTAGACCTATAGCAATCTTATCACCCCCTTACCAAAATACTTGAAAATTGTATTCAAAACCAATTGATCCTGCAGGAAGAACTATTTCCTACACAACATGGCTTCTGTCCTTCCTATAGTGCTAGCTCTGCCTTTCTCACCTATATAGATACCATCAATAAGGCTACAGATAATGGCAAACTAGTCTCTTCCTTATTTCTGGACTTGTCAAAAGCTTTTGACGTAGTTTGTCACTTGTCACAGAAAACTAGTACTTCAGTTGTCCTCATTAGGTTTCTCTCAGCCCACCCTTCTCTGGTTCAAAAGTTACTTGTCCAATACCCCACATTATGTCACAATGATGTGCACATTCAGGTGGTGATGAAACCCTCCCCATTATTTGTCATCTATCAGACCTCATCATGCAGTGATGATAACATCCCCACATTATGTGTAACCCAGAGGATCTCATCTGGTGGTGATGATAATACCCCCCCATTGTGTGTCCCCTATTGGAGCTCATCATGTGGTGATGATAATACCCCACCATTATGAATCACCATGACATGCACTTTCAGATGGTATTACCCCAATTATGTGTCACCCATGTGTCCTCATCATGTGATGATAAAACTCCCACATTATGTGTCAACCTGACATGTACTTTCAGCTGGTAATGATGATAACCCCATAATGTGTCCCTTATCGGATGTCATCTTGTGGTGATGATAACAACCACCCCCTATTGTGTGTCACCATGACATGCACTTTCAGGTGGTGTTGATAATACTCGACCATTATGTGTCATCCTGACATGCACTTTCAGGTGATCATGATGACAATACCCCACCATTATGTGTCAGCTATCAGAGCTCATCATGTGGTGATGACAATACCCCCCATTTTGTGTCACCTATCAGAAATCATCATGTGGTGATGATAATATCGCTCCATTATGTGTCATCAATCAGATCTCATCATGTGGTGATAATACACCCATTATCTGTCACCCATCAGTCCTCATACCCCTGCATTATGCGTCACCCTGACATGCACTTTCAGGTGGTGATGATAACCCTCCCCCCATTATGTGTCACCCATCGGACCTCATCATGAGGTGATAACATCCCTCTTTTATGGGTCATCATGACATGCACTTTCTGGGGGTGATATTACTGCCCCCCCATTATGTGCCACCCATCAGACCTAATCATGTGTTGATAATAAAAACAACACATTATGTGTCAGCCTAACATGCACTTTCAGGTGGTGATGACAAAATCCCCATTATGTGTCACCAATCAAACCTCATAATGTGGAGATGATAACACCCCCAAGTATGTGTTACCCTGACATGCACTTTCAGGTGGCAATGATAATACCTGCAGATTATGTGTTACCCTCATATGCACTTTAAAGTGGGGATGATAATACCCTATTATGTGTCACTGTGACATGCACTTTTTGATGCTTCTGTTCTATTCGGAATTTTTCTGTAGTGTGCGCTTTGTGTAATATTTAATCATGAATGCGTCCATCAATGATATTACAACATAGTATGTTAATAAAATTCCCATGTCTGAATACTCTTTAAAGTTATCCCAAGTATTCCCACTTAGCTATTAGTTACAGAAAACAGTGTAATATAATTAACTTCCATAAACTTACATACCGACTTTCTTTACTGCTGGTGATTGGTTCTGTTACTTACATTTAATACAATGGAGGGATGCCATTTAATCATGTGTAATTATATCAGGCTGAGTAATATTGGTGTCTAAATACTTAGGAACAGTATTAGTATCAATTCGAATGTCTGGAGTCTGTTACCTCTGTGGCTACAGTTTTCACCGTTTCTGGTCCTTTAGGCAGTGGTTGGGTTTTGTGAAGATGGAGATGAAGCTCCAAGCAGCCTAAGGTTGATTTTTTTTTTGTTTGTTTGATTCACCTGAACCTGCACTCTGAACAAATGTTCATGATTAGTGGAATGTTGAAGACAGGTGCTTTCATTGCCATTGTGTCTGTCCTTTCTCCACAATTGTGTGACCATGGAGTTAATATTTTTAAGCAAGCATGTTTTATGTTCAAAAATCGTTTTTGTAATATCAGTTAAATTCTTGAAGCTAGTAGTGATGTTCTGACAAGAATTCAGTGGCATTTCTATTAGTGTTGTACAATAAAGCCAATGCGGTGATTGTTTAGTGCAACAATATCTAAATTATTATTTTCTGAGTAGGAAGTAAAACATATTGATGGAAGCTGTTGAGGTTCCATAGTTTTTTCTTAAAGGCTTATTTGACATCAGTATCCCCTACATAACTTTGCCAGTTAACAAGGAAATTTGTGTCCCCACAAATGATAGTATCAACAGAGAAGTCTACTGAATTTAGACCCTTAGTTGTTTAATTTTACAAGCTGGTATTCTGTTTTGCGGTTCCACAATAGCTTGCAGTCAGAAGTAGAAATCAACACGTGCTAGCTACCTCTATCACCAGCAACTGAAATTCTTGTTTACAATAAAACAATTACTATGAAAAGAGTAGCTCATCTGTCACTTGTCATTGACCTTGTACAATGATATACTGTAATGACTGGAATAGTATAAAGTGAGGGTACAACACAATTCCATCACTATTATGGCTGTATTATTAACATTGTTTAGAAGCACACATTCATCTAATGAATTAGATCTTTTTTTAAGACTCTTAGCATTTGAAAATTAAAGCCTAAGAGGACAGTAAATCTGTATTGGAATTCAATTACTCTCTGGTTTTAGGCCTGTAAAAGTAACACATTGTTAAGTAAACTGGCCAAAAATATTTGACCTTTTGTAGTGAGATAAAGAGGTCTATGGCAAACGTCAATCTGTTTTAGACCATTCCTTTTGATTTATTTTTTAATGTATCAACAATTTTATTGAGTTTCTAAAGTCTCACCTAACAACACTACCTAGTTAAAATCAGCTTTACAATAATTTCAGAAATATAATGTTCATACTGTTAAAACTGGAGTTGATATATGTTTTATAACTACTTAAAAAGGAAAAAAAAGTCTTTCTAAACTAGTATACCCACATACGTTGTGAATAGTCAAAATAAAAACAATAAAGAAAAAGGGATTAAAATTAACTATTTACGAGAAGGACCCACAATTCCTCTATTATGTTAACCCACCCTTATCTCCACCTCATTCACTTGTAATGCTTCATGCAGTGGCTTTTCCTTTCCTTACTGCTTTTTTTATTTTTTTCCCCTTTCTCCTTCCATCTCCAGTTTCTTACTTCCCTCTTTTTTTTCCTTTATCGACCATCTTCCAGGTCATCATATTGTTCTTTCATCACAGCTATCCATCTTACCCATACTCTCCTCTTAAATCCTTTCTTCTTACATTCCTGCTGATATATTGTTTCTATTATATTCCTAAACTTTCATGTTAGGCACTTCGTGATTCTTCCATCTTTTAGTGACTACCTTCTTACCCACCTTTTCAACAATCCTATTAGTTCTTTAACTTTATCTTGGAGTGATCTGTCAAAACAATAAGAATTTTTTTTTATTAAATTATTCGAATTTACTGGCTGATCTGTGGTGTTGTTTCAAAAGAATTTTTTTTTATTTAAAAAGTCCCCCGAGTAGGGTATTAGCTGTCTTCCAGGACACTGCACATCCTTTATTAATGTTTCGAGCTTACGGCATCCCTGAATATAAGTACTCATGTCCCCTCTTCATTGGACCATCTCCAACATTGCCAATACCCCACCCCAGAAATATCTTAGCCATAATCAGCATGTAAAAGTAGTTGTAAATACACTTCTAAACAAATATCCTAAACCTTTGAGCATTTGCCACACCTCTAGGGAAGTTTAACATTTGAACCCAGTCTACCTCCTCTACTGGTTCCTGCATGTTTTGGTTCCACTTCAATCTTGTCTCTTGAATCCATTTCCTTCCTACTTTTATTAAACCCTTCATTGTCTTAACCTCTACTCTTCTATCTTCAATTATCTGTACTATCTCCAGACTTTGCACCTCATTTTTGAGTTTCCTTTTTATAACCTTCAGATGACCTAAAACACAATGATAAATCTACTGCAGGCTGCCAGCCAACTGAAATTCCTTTTGGATTTCTACCCATCTTTTATGTCCATCTCACGTTTGTAAGTGTTCCCAATACATCACTTTCTTTTGGTTCTTCCTCCAGCTCCATGTTATGGTTTATTTCTTAACCTTACCTATGATTCTTAACAACTTCTCCTTCCATATCGTCAATGTTGCTACATTTTGGTTTGTTTATGACCTAATTTACAACTTGTAAGGGTATATGGATAAGTAGATATACATATGACACAAAGGTGGGAACAACTCTTAGCAATTTAAATGACCAAAGACAATTGCAGATGTATATAGATTCTTTGTACACCTGGACAAATATTAACAGAGTATATTTTAACTCAAAAAATGTAAGGTTCTTAATTTTGGGGCTGGTAATATCTATCCATATGCTATCAATCATGGTAGGACCCTTGTTTCAGGCATTTACTGTTCAGCATTTAAGTTATATAATTTATGATAATCTCACCTTTGAAGCTCATTTAATGAATGAGCAAAGTAAGATGCTTTTATGTTACTGCTTAGGACATTGTACTCACTATCAGTAACAGAAATGACAATATATTGGTTCCACTGTTTTAGATTTTGATTAAACTGTATACAGAATGTTGTGGACAATTTTGTCTGTACAATAATGACATCTTTAAAATTGTTTAAAAGAATTAAAAAAAAAACATACATTAGACAAATAATTAAAACAAGATACCTTCTGTACAGAGTAAGACAGAAAAGAACAAAATGGGTTTCTGTCAGGTATAGGCTTATTAGAGGTGACATCAGACCTTTTGCCTGTAATGATTATGGAGGTACATACCTATTTTCAGGCTTGATTTACCTTTTTCATACTGTACCTATTTTTAAAGGTGAATCACATCTCTGTCGCACATAATTTTGAAGTTGTTTTGTACATAGGAAACCACCTACATGACCAACAGAAAGATCGCAAACCCAAATTTTGTATCTGCCTTTTTTAGAATCAAACAAGACTTTGTGAGGTAAATTTTTGCAATATCAGTCATCAAACTTAACAAATTTTATAATGTCTTTGATAACTTGCTTATATATTTGAATCTATTTTGCTATTGTTTTTTAAACTTGCGTTTCTGAGTAGTATCCCATGGTCTTGCTGGAAGTTGGTGGAACAATTATGTGCTATTCATTATATAATGGTTATGCTAATTAGGTGTCCAGATTTTTGGCTGTATGTACCTATTCTTCAAGAGTCTTTGTAACAATTTTCAGTCTGTGCAGATTGAGCGGTTTGTATTATATTTCTGTTGTAACTGTCTAAAAAATTTAGATGTTAGCTGCAATGTTGGGAATGAGTTTTGTGCTTATGTATATATATATATATATATATATATATATATATATATATATATATATATACATAAGCTCATGTAAATTGGTCAGTGACTGGTTGACAGAACAGCTGGTCAAAACTGGTTTACACCACTATAATAAAGGGGATGGGAAATATGCCCATTCCCTGGTATTGCATGATCTTGGAAATAGAATATTTAAATAGTGAGATGTATGGGGAAAACAACCTCACTTAGAGGGTGCAGGGCAAAAGCCCCTTGCAAACACTTTTATTTTTTTTTTTTTTTTTTTTTTTACAGTTTTTTACTTTTTGGTTGTAGTGCCAGCAATGTGTAATTTTTTTTAATTAAATTTGTGTTAAGACATTCATGGTTCCCACTCTAATGGACCTATTGCGCAACTGCAAAGCCAATAGCAACAGAACAACTAGGGACTTAAACCTTGCTTGCAACATAGGTCATGTTGGAAGGACAGGTATGTGTCTCACAGAATTCCCCTTCTCTGGAACAGGCCTTCATCCATGTGAAGCAGAGCTCTTGCCATACTCCATTCAAGCATAACCTGGTCTAGTGCTTTTCGTCTGATGAAAAGAGGGAGCCTGTAATTTATAGCCTAGCTTACATACACCCTTAAATAACCTCTAAGGCAAAAAAAGTTGTGGGATACATTTGGGATGCATGGCTAGGCTTTTAAAGGTCCCAGTGGTTGTTAGCCTAATACAGACCAATGACCTCTTATACACTGAATCACTGTACAGCATTTCTGTATCATTAAACTGTACATATTCAAGTACAGCATAAAACCATATTCCTCTGCTAATGGCTGTTTATTCTTTTGAAAATGCACAATTCAAGATGTAACTAACCCACATGTTAAATATTTTTGTAAAATCAGTATAAGTAATTAACTGTTTTTCTTTCTTTTGATACTGGTGGTTTAAAATAAATCATCAGTTACATCCCTTACTGAAATACTGACAATAACTGTGTAAATAAGACAGCTTCCAACTGTGAGTATGAAAAGAGGTAAGTACTGGTAGCTACACAGCCTGAAGAATCTGTGCTTTCTGCGTGTAACCCCACTGACACAAGGTTCAGTGCACTGTGTGTACAGTTTCCACTGATAAACAACTCTATATTATAAACTTGGGTGCTTTGTACTTCCTGGGAATACACTGAACCAGTAGCTGCATAGCAATTGATTATACAAAAAGATAAATATGAAAGTCTTGTGGAGATGCACATTTAAGAAGCAATTAAATACAAGCTTTTTGAAAAGCATATTTTTTTCTAATCATGATCAATTTCAGTATGATTTGTTTCTAAACAGCCTAAAAGAATGAGAAAATGAATGAAGTGAAGCTGAGTGATTTATTCAGCAGTGCAGACTGACCAACAAGGGGTCTCAATGATTTATACACAAGACATATTTTCATTCAAAGTAAAATTAAAGTTACGCATTTACTATGAATGTAGAACTCCATGATCCATGTCTGTCCACTTCAAACAGAAGGACTGATCACTGCAGACAGCACTGATTTGCTATCTTCATGCTTTCCTCAAAGCTCAAATTCCTCCTATCAGTCACAAAATACACCCCACTTCTCTTCTTTCTCAAACTGAGTTTGCTAGCTGATTGCCTTCAGGTATTAGGAAAAGAATCTGTCTAGAACTGACTATATGCCTTCCTTCCACTAAAGGGATGGTCGATTAGGCCAATATGGAAGGGACAAAATACAGCAGGAGTGGAAGAAGGAAGGGTATTGTTGAAGTGTACAGAAGTGGATCACAAAGAATTATTGTTATGGTAAATAGGTAACTTTTGTGTTTGGTATGATTAAATCAGTCCACTTCAAACAGAAGGACAATTTCCCCAGTTATGCAACTTTTTTTTTTGTTTTTGGTCCCAGTGAATCTCATCTACACTGGTCCAGTCCCCAATGCCCCACATCCACAATGGGTCTACCAGCATCCACTTACCCCCATGACTTTCTCTGGTGTTGCTGGGGTCAGTTGTGGATCTTAATGGCATGCTGGGGTCTCAGCTGTTTGTGCTTCCGTTTCTTTTTTTTTTATATGCCCTACCCACTTTTCACTTTCCTGCCCTCCACACTTACTGGTTTGTCTGACAGCAACTGCCCTTTTTGAACCATGTCTCCCTTTATGGAACATCAGTGATCACCTATCCTATTCCCCCACGATGGGCACACCCACCCCTCCATGCCACTCTATCAGACACCCAAGCTGCTCATCCAGTAGCTTGGGTGCCATCATGCAAAAATCATGGAAGATGGTGGCCACCATAAGACCACCTAGATAACGACATCACATGACACATATAGTGTCTTGCAAAAGTGTACAATAAAGCCAGTGCTGCAGTAGCACAAATGTCATCTACTGACCAGCTTCTGAGAAAGGCTAAAGAGGTAGCCATAGATCTGGTTAAACGAGCTCTGGGTTTACCTGGAACTGTCTTATTACTGCACAAGTAAAAACAAACAGTACAATCTGGCAGCCATCTAGACTAAGGTTACTACAAAAATCTTCTGGCCTGGTCTATACAAAACAAAGGAAATGCAAAGCTGATCAGTGTCTCTGTGATTTTTAGTCCTACGCAAATAGAATCTCTTCTTTGCAAACTTCTAGGTAGTGCAACATATACTTCATTTATTTTTTTTTGTTTATTTTATTTTCAGTTTGGTTACCGGGGAAGTCCACTGGGCCAAGAAGTGCCCATTTTCAGTGGAGGCCCGGGGAGAAAAGCTCCATGAACAGTATAATACAATATAGGTTACAAAAATGCAAATAAAGGTTGCAAAGTGAAATACCATACAATAAAGGTTGCAAAAACAAATAAAGGTTACAATGTGAAATAAAGAGTAGGGTACATACATTCGAGAGATTCAGAGTGTAAAGTACATTATAAGACAGTTTAACAACTTGACAACTGATTTTTTTTTAAATAATATTCGTATGCTTGGAGTCAATTAAAGTCTGCTAGTTCTAGATCTTTTGAGAAATAAGAACAAGTATGAGAGTATAGTGGAGTGGGGGTAAGGGGAGCTTAGTTGGGAGTCCCTAGAATTTAAGTGGGGTGAAAGCAGGAGCATTTCCATTTAGAAGACAGGTGAAGAAAAAGTTGAGTTTTGAAGGATTCAGTGTTGGGCATAGTCCCAAGTGAAGGAAGCAGAGAGTTCCATTTTTTACCTAGAGAAAAGGAGAGTAAAATTTGTATCATTATTTAAACTGTAGATGTTTTGTTTTATTTTTGAGGGTTTTAAAATTGTTTTCAAAATGTTTTTGAAATATTATGGAACTTTTCTTCATGGGCCTCCAATAAAAATGGACCCCTACCCAGTTAGACTTTCCCAATAGTCAGAATTCAGTAAACAAATATGATGGACCTCGTCCTTACAAATCTTGCCTTTAGCTACACCCAACTAATATAATATAATATAATATAATATAATATAATATAATATAATATAATATCACATACAACTTGTGATTACAACAGCTATCTAAATGAAAACCAAGAAAAAAAATTACACCCAGATAAGGAAATCTGTGAAAATAACTTTCCATCCACACCACAACAAAAATCATCTGACCCCCAAAAAATCAAAAGCAATATTACTGTTCAAAAACTATTTCATACTGCGCAACTATCTTTGATTTTGCCTCAAACTATCCCCCTTCTTATAAAATGTTTTGATTTTCTGGTAAATCACTGAAAATTATAGTCAGACAGTAATGTCAGACATTAGAGTTTAATCCGTGTTGTTGAAAATCAGGTTATTCTCCTGCTAACTTCAAACCCTGAAGAGCAAAGCAAAATGAACATGGTAAACCTCCTAGAAAACCAGACTCTCAAGCAATAAGTAAAAAAAAATAGCCAGTTAGTAATGTAAATATCACTCCTCCATTAATACAAACACACTGAAACTACTGGACACTCAGAGTGCAGGAAAACTAGCAACATGTAAAAAATGAAACCTCTAATACAAACCTTTACACTATATAAACCATGCACCATGGAAACAAGAAGTACATCAAATACATACTGTCCACTTAAATTTATGCAGTAATTAAACACAAAATGCCATCAATAACACACAGTTTAAATCTGAATCTCCCATACATTAAAAAGTTTACTTACCAGTAATGTCCAAGTGTGTAGTCTAAACAAGTGGCATTAATTTGTCCAGCAGCCATGTCCTGCAAAGGTGACTGCCTCTCCAGATGATTTGCACAGACTCTACAAAATAGCATAAACAGCATAAATATAGCCCTTATCTGTAACTTACTCCAAAATTCAAGTCACCCATAGCAATTTGTGACAGTCATTTATTATCCCACTAACACCAACAAAAAGTTAAATTATTTTAAAAGAAGTAAATTAATTAAAAAAAATGCTGCACTAACCTCTTATGACTGAGTTCCACAACTAAGTGGAATTCTGTAGAAAGTGACACATTATTTCATAAAACAGCATATCCACCCCCAAACAATTGTCAAGCCTTCTCTCCACATGACGCACCTAGACGATATCTGACTTTACTACTTTGTAATTAATGCATGAATAGATTATACTGGTTAACACATTCAGATAAATACATTGAAATGCATAAGACATTTTAAACAGCTCAGTATTTAACTTCTCATTCAAATGAAATGAAAGTCTGTGCCAAGCCAGAAACCAATGCACTTAGCACCTCATCAAGCTGGATATGACCATTTTCACCTTTACTGGCACCCATTGTTTAATCCAGTATGTCTAAGATCAAAAACAATTAACAGAAAGCCAAAGAATGACTGTAGCAATTTTAAAATTAACATACAAACTAATTGAATCAGGCTTCTCTTACCACAAACTGAGAATTATGTAATAATTTTTACGTATTTAGTCAATGTTTTAGTTAATGTAACAAACATCAGGAAACTGAATTTCTACTAGAGACTGATATCAGCAGAAAATGATAATAAAGCTCTGTATACAGTTGTTAAGTGCCCTATTTATAGGCTTGTAACACACTTGGAACAGATGTGAAAAAATAATTACAGTGAAAATCAGGGGAACCACAAATATCAGCTGCTCAATAGAAGAGTTGAGAAACAGAGGGTGGCATGAGAAGAAACACATTTATTTTAATGATGTGCTTCCCCTACAAGAACCAAAACCTCTAAATGTATATCATGGGTTAAGCTTACAGAAACGGACATGTCAGGATGGCCTGAAACACAAAAGCAAAATGTACATTAAAGTATTTTGACTGATATTCTTGTTTTAGTTATAACCATGTAAACATGTTATGGTATTGAAATGCACTCACCAGTGCACATAATGTATGTAAAAATACCATGCATATACTTTTTGTCCAATTCTTCTTGCCACACTGTAAAATATCTCAATCTTCAATGCAGACAAGACAGCAAAAACTCCTTCTCTACTCCCACATACTGCAACTCCATGCAGGTCACCCAGGGTCACCAGGAAAAAAGGCCTAAGCATGTTAAGCCTACTCTGCTAACACACAAGGATGTGACTTAGTCGAAGATCATAGGCTCACAGGAGTTGCAAATCAATTGAGCTGCAAGGACATTTCAGCTTTGCCAGTAACCACCCTTAAGCATTTCCTCCCTTTTCAAGAAGGACCAGGCCATTCATACCAGAGATGAATTTAGGAATAGCCAATCAGTTATCCTTTTTAAAGGCAGACAGTGTGTCAAACTGTTTAACTTGTAGAGTTAGTTTGTTCTAGAGAGGTGGGTAAGCACTGTGTTATAAATCTATACCTCCACCATGTGCATTTGTTGCAGTGGATTTATATCTATAGTCCTAGTATTAGCTGGGCTATTTGGTTTATGGATGTTTAAGACTTTTTGGATTACTATATCCATTGTAATCAGCCAAGCCTCCTTGCTCCACCATAGTAACACATGATAACCCTGCCCCTAACTCTAACCTGCATCTTAAACCAAAAAAAAAAAAACTGTTCCCATAACACTACCACTAAAGAAGACAGTTGGAAATGCACACAGGTGCATGCACACACACACACACACACACACACACACACACACACACACACACACACACACACACACACACACATATACACACACACACTAAATTTATCCCCTAACCTAACCCTAAACACTCATAATCATAGGTTCATAGGCATGCACTAGGCTAATGGCCCTGGGGCCTTTACAAAACTTAGCCCATACGATTACCCTGGCATCATGTCACCTGACCTTAGTTCTCAGTCCCTCTGTCGAGTAGAGCCACTGGAGGAATCCCCAGGGTGAATTTTCTATTTCCCATCCACTCATCAAGATTTCTCTTGAAGAGGGCTAGTAAGGTGTTCTGTTTGACATGTATGGGAAGTCTATTCCATAGCATGGACAGTCTCTGGGTTATGAACCTGTCCCTCCAGCACGTTCTGTTGATTCTGGTAATGAGGTTGAGGTCTCCGGACCATGTGGTGCTGAGGGAATGGGATTTCTTCAGATGTAGCATTTCTAACAGGGCTGGGTCAGACATGACTTTGTAAGTCAAACAGAGATCGCCTCTAAGTAGGCGATATGAGACAGAGATTACTTGGAGTTTTTTGAGTCTGTCCATAGGACAATTGTTTAAGGCCTAGGATCCTCTTTGTGAGGTACTTTTGCAGACTTTCCAGTTGTTGCAGGTGTCTAGTGAGGTACATGCCAAATGTGGCTTTGTACTTGATGATTGGCCTAATGATGGTAGAGGAGATACTGACCTCTTTCTTCCTGGATGCAAAACCCTTAGTAATGAGATGTGTCAGGTAGAAGGACTTTCTGACCACAGTGGCAATGTGGTGGTCAAAAGAGAGGTTGCTGTCAACCTGTGTTCCCAGATCTCTTATAATGCCTTCTGTGTTCAGTGGACTACCATCGATGTGGTAATTCATGGAACTGTTTTCCCAAAGGGATGATGGCACTTTTTGGCATTGAGCTTAAGGCCATGGTTCTAACACCAGTCGTTGGTCTCAGTGAGACCTTTCTGTAAGGTCAACATCACTTGGGGATAATAGCTCCCAACTTACAATTGTCTGTGAACTTTGTCAGCCAGAGTCCCTTCATGTTGGCCTGGACTTCAGAGAAGTAGATACCAAACAGGAGAGGACCCAGGACTTAACAATGTGGGACTCCACTCGTGACTGGTTGGCAGTCTGACTTGAGTCAGCTACTTTCACACTGTGGGTTCTATCTGTGAGCCAGTCTGCAACCCACCTAGTGATATAGGGGTTGGTGCCTAGCTTACTGAGTTTTCTATGATTCCTGAGTGGGAATGGTATCAAAGGCCCAGCCAGATCAAAGAAGTAGACTGGGTGAACCACCTTGCCTTCCTCTACAGCTCAAGGTGACTGACTCAAAGAAGGTTGACCAAGAGTTGAGGCAGGCAGTCTACCACCCTTCACAGAAACCAAACTGTGGGATCCAGAGTTTGGAGATTCCCTATATCCTTGTTTATATATTCTATGATGATGCATTCTGTGGCTGTATATCAGACTCGTCAGGCTTATGGGATAGTTCCCAGGGTCAGTAGTGGCTCCTCTCCTTTGTGGAGGGATGACTGTAGCAGTGCACACCATTTGGTAGGGATAAAGCCTGAGGCCAGGCACCAGCAGTTGAACAAGGCACACAGGTGAAGGTGCCAGTTCACTCTGTAGTTCATGTAGAACACAGCCAGGGGATGTTGTCAGGTCCCTATAGAAGCTGTATTCTTGGCCTTGGACAGTGCTGTTTTAACCTGTGCAGCAGTAATACCTAGGTGCCTGGCAATCTACTGGTGTGTGACCTGGTCCCTGGGAAGGAGACAAAGTCGGCACTAGATCTGTCGGCCAGTATATTGCTTAATATCTATTTAGCTCAGTATAGGAGGTACCATTGTGTAGTAGCTCAGAGCAAATCTAGGTGCAGTGGAGATTCACTTTACATAACTATAGAGAGGTAGTTTACCTTTTACTATCTGCTGCAATTCTGTCTTCATAGCTGCTTTACTAGAGGGATTTGATAGGGATCTCAGCTTTTTGTTGAGGAGCTGATAAGGCTGTTTTGATCTTGAGACTTCAATGTTTTTTCCACATCAGTTTTCTCCTTCTGTTGTAGAGGTTGTTTATGGCGGAAAAACACTGAAGGTAGACTCTACGAAAGAAAGTCCAGTTGTAGTCACAAGAAACCACTGATCAATGTTCCAAAACAACAATATTTATTTCAAATGCAAGAGACGGGATAAAGCGCTTTAGGTATTACGTGATGTGCGGCTTCCCTCAGATCTTCATTCAAAGGATCAACTCGGTTTAAATGCAGAAGCTAAAGGTGGTTAATTAATTGGCCAATTATTCAATCAATCTACAGTATATATACTTTAAAGTGTATGCCAGCAGTTAACCATTGCTTTTTACATAAGAGTTACGAATACCTAGACTTTCAGTTTCAGTTCTGGAAGTAAAACACAAGACAGAACGCAATCTATCCGTGTATAAAGCACCTGTTTCCTGTAATATACACATATAAAAATAAAAATAAAATAGAAATGAAAATAAAAACTTGGGATACATATATATCAAGATAAAACACTGTCCTAATGAAACATTACATTTCAAACATAGTGTAGTACCTGTATATAACAATGAAAACATACATATATTTTTCCTATGCTTAAAAATAAAAATAAAGAGAAAAACTTCATATGTAGCAAGGTGCATGTATAAAGAACAAAACACATGATATAGAAGGGAGTACATAATATAAAATGCATAGTATAAAAGGGTACATAATATAACATATATATTATAAAAAAATTCATCATATGAAATGCATAATATGAAACATCTAGTTATATCCATAGAACCTTATCAAGGTGCAAAGAAATACAACTTCTAGATCTCAATATAGGTTTAGAGTGAGACATATTGGTTAATACCGGGGGTATATGAGCTCTCAATTTAAAGATCCACTCCTGGCTCTACTCTCTCCTAGACTAGAGCATTCATGTGATTCCCCCCACTCACTATGAGTCACAATTTGTAAAACTCTAAAGCTGAAGCATTGATCATTAAGTAAATGATATGTTTAGCTGGGGCATTTTATTTATTTTCTATGTCTAATATCATATATATGATTGTATATCCTTTTCTTTAGTTGTCTCTTGGTTAGACCACATAAGAAAAATGAACCACATATATCTGTTAGCTTAGGGTATATGAGACTTTCTGTGTCTGGGTAGCGGAACCTAGGGATAAAAGTATAATTAAACAAAGGGTGTTGAACACCTGATCTCTACTAATATGCCTACACATACCACAACATCTACATGGATGCAGTACCTAACATCTCTCATTTTATTTATATCTAATCCATCACCCAACCTTAGGTTATCACACTTAATAATCTTTTCAGATTCTTGTTATTTTAGATAAATAAACTTCGGTTTTACCTACTAGTTGTAATGTTGCTTTGATCTACTGTTAGTATTTTTCAATTATTTAGATGATATTCCTTGTGCTATATAATCGTGCATTATATGTGATAGTTAATCTAATCCTATCCTTAGCCATCTTGTTTACACTCGTGGTGGCATGTCTCATGCCTACTGGGTGGGAGTATCTGATTATGGTCAAATACTTCGATCTAATATCCCTGACCATTCTCTTATGGCACCCCCTCTCTATAGAAATAGTTCTTCCATAAGTCAATCTGTTTAATTTTAGTCTCATCTTTACACACCCTACTTAGCCCACAGTGAACTGGCTCTTTATGATCCCAGGAAAAACATGCCTAGGATGCATACTATCAAAGCTTAAGTGTGTGTTCTTCCAACAGGCTTTCCTGAATAATGTAGAAACTAACTTGCCAGCTTGAATACTCAGACTTCACGTCCAAAAACTAATCTCAGTGTGGGAGACTTCCATGGTGAATTTCAAAGTCACTAGTACTCTCAAGTAATAAAGGGAATCTCAAACTCTTCCTTAGTCCCTTTCCATACAATTGGGATATCATCCACAAATCTCTTGTAGATAATAACATTCCTATAAAGCTCACTTGGGTAAATAAGTGTTCTTTCTCCCAATGAAATTATACCGCAAGTTTGGCATATGTGTTTGGCACATGATGTGCCATTGCTGCTGCCTCCCCATCTTTGGTGGTATAACTATCCTCAAAGAGAGACACATTGTGAGACAAAACAGGTTCCAATAACTGACAGACAAGAATCTGTTTATCATTACTGAAATCGGTATCAGTGGCTTGTAATAAGTTCCTAATGGCCTGGATTACTTGTTTCATTGGAATAGATGTAGCTTAATTCTTTACATCAAAGAGTAATTAGTAGATGAATACCCTTCTCTAAGTTAACCTCTAGTTTCTCCAAATTGAATCTAACAATTGATAGGTGTCTTTTAAAATATTTGGTACCCTATCCACCTTGGGTCTCAAACTTTTCTAGGTATGGAACATTTTCTGTGTAACCATCACCTGACACAATGAGTATCGGTGGAAAAAGACCCTTGTGCATTTTAGGTATGCTAATCACCGGGACCGGACATAATCTTTGTGAAAAAAAGTCAAAGGAGTCTCCTTAGTAACCTGCTGACACATTAACATATCAAACAAAAGAATCTTCAATGGTCTTATGAATATCATTCAGCATACTCATTGAAATTTGGTGAGTATGTCCTGGCGTCTTTGGGCATGTCACACATGCTGGTAACATAATCCATGGTTCAAACAGAACAATCCACTAACATCTGCGGTCTTATGGTCGGTGTATTTGCTTCAGACAAGCGTTTCAATGAATCCCTCTCCTTTTTACTCATATCAAAGTATCTACATTTCCTCTTGTTTGTTAAAAGAAATAATCATATAGGTCACTTTCACTTAACTTTATAGGCACTCAATATAAGTAGGTAGCGGGGAGAAAATACTTCTCATTTTACATTGATCAGGTACATCCAATATTCCTGCATTAAACTGACATTTATCTTTAAAATAAAGTTTCAGTGCCACATTCCTTCCAAACATCCTAAAAGATCTATACAACATTCATGTAGACTACTGCCTTGTGGGGAATGTCGTTAACCCTCTATTGGTGGCTAACATCTGGTTGAACAACACAAACTTTGATAGGAATTGAAACATAAGTTCTTTACTGTTTCAGTGATGTGTCTTTGCTGAGGCTGTCTTCACAGATGCTTCCTTTTCCTCGATCCCAACTGTTGGACCCGGCCTCTCTGATTCTTCTGTTTCTTCACTGGGAGAGGAGGTAAGAAAGGACGACCAGTATCCATATTAGATGAAAAGATGAATTTTGGGTTTAGCTCCCCATCTGGTTGTGCACCATCTGATTCTGGTTGGCTTCTTGATTAGGCAGAGGTGCCAGATCAAGGAACCAGTTGCTGTATTAACTTTCGTCCAACGAGTGAATTATTGGCTGTATTCTTGGCCTTGGACAGTGCTGTTTTAAACTGTGCGCTTGGTAATACTAGGTGCCTGTCAATCTACTGGTAATTGTGACTGGTCCTAGAGGTAAAAGTGGCATTGAATCTGTCGGCCAATTATATTGTAATATCTGTTGGCACCGGTATAGGAGGTACCACTTTATTGTAGTAGCTCAAGAGCAAATCTGGGTATTGTCGTGGAGATTCTTTACACTTAACTATAGAAGGCCTTGTGGTTGCCTTTACTATCTGCTGCAATTCTGTCTTCATAGCTAGCTTTAAGAGGGTTTGATGGGGATCTCAGCTTTTGTTGGGGCTGTGGGATGTTTTCCAGTCTTGGGACTTCATCTTTTTCCACATCAGTTTTCTCCTTCTGTTGTAGAGTTTGTTTATGGCAGGGGACCACCGCAGATTGGCTTTCTTTTTTTTGGGAGAGCGTCTTGGTTCCTATTAGGTATGGAGTAGGAATCCATACATTTGTGTAGGTGTTCATACAGTGTATTAGTGTACTTGCCTTGATTCAGCAGTCATACAACTGATCTCCATTTGCATGGATGCCATGAAGTTAACCACCTCTCTGTTTTAGGAGCCCCAAACTTAGCTTTTAGAGTTTTTTCATGGTGGTTACCTTTGGGGGATGGGAGGGTTGGGATTGCAGAGGTGATTGAAGGTATGTGGTCAGATCCTAACCAGGAGGAGTTGACTGCTGAATTGTAGAACAGCGGTCATCCATGTTGAAGTATTGACAAGGTTAAGGATGTTACTACCTCTAGTGGGGGGTAAGAACAATGAGCTGGTGCAGGGCATTTGGAATTAATGATTTCAGGAAACTTTGGCCAAGTGTATTGGTACATGAGTAATTTTCCCAGTTAATGGAGAGGTGAGTTAGAAGTCACCCAGTGAGAGTGTTAGGTTGGGCCTAATATTCTCAGGGTTCTTAGAATGTGGAGTCTGCGAGTCTTGGGACATGTTTGGGGATCTATAGCAGGCTACAACCTGGTCGCTGTCTTACCCCATGCTAGCTGCACCTGAAGTATCTCTGATGCATTATGTTGGGCTACCAGTCTGGAGAGTGTGCACATCCTTTATGAATGTGGAAACACCACTGCCTTTGGAGCCTCGGTCCAAGTTCTGGGGCGAAGGTGTGGGAGATGAGTTATAGCCTTGTATGCAGGGTGCTGCTGCCTTCAGCCAGGTCTCTGTTAAGGCACAAATGTTGATAGTCTCCATATTTAAGGAGTGCTTTGATGCAGTGCATTTTCAGATTTAGACTTCTAGCTTTGAGCAGCATGACCCTCAGATTGCATTTATTTGTAGCTGTTATGGTGGTAATGATGGTCTCTTGGGATCACCACTGCAAAAAGGGCACTATAGAGGTGCAGTAGGAGCCCCTGGCCAGTATCCGAGCCTCCAAGGAATTTGACAGATGCAGGCCATCTCTGGCAAGCACCGAGGTCTGTCAATCATGTCATCCCAGGCAGACGAGATACTGGATCCCCTTAGAATGGCAACCAGAAACTTAGCTAGTTGTTGAAATCATAATTTTCTGCTTGTACTGTAGGTATAATTCTGGGTGATGGCAGGATGCTGTTCAGGGCTAGGGTCATACCCACCTGGGCTACACATAATTGAGAGATCCTCCATGTCTCTTTTCATGTAGTCCAGGGAGGTACATCTCAGGATCATTCACACCCACATGTACAATGACAGAGTCATATTTGTACCTGTTGCTGAGGGACCTGAGTGCATGCATTATGTGGCAGATCCTGGAACCTGACAGGCAGCTAACTGTTACTTTCTCCTTATTCAACCTAGTGAGTGGGACATCAGTGTGCCTCACTATCGAAGTCACCTATGAAGCTAGTGTGTTGGACATGCTTTTGCCTTAGGGGCTTCTGATTGAGCAGGGCACACTGTTTAGGAGGGTTATGTGTGTGCTCGAGATTAGTGTTGTGTTGGGGCTCTAGGTGTGTTTTGCCTTCATGGAGGTCTCTGCTGTTTGCGTGAGATTTTATTGTGAGAGCTCTGGGCCACAAAGTGTGAGTGTTCGGGTTTGTGTTTTTATGTGAAGGCAGTGCTGGTGTGTGTCCTGAGGACTATGTGTTCCATGTGGTGTGGTGCAAGTGTTGACCTTTCTCCCTCTCAACCAAGCTATTCCGGGTTCATATTAGCTGGAGAGTCACGTAGCTTCCAGTCTGGCAATATAAGTGCATCTCTACATAAGTCTGAGTGTTGGGATGCTTAAGAGGAGAGAGAGGGTTGTCATGTGTACATGAGGCAGTTGGTACATTGTCAGTCTCAGGATGCCCAAGTTCACCAAGTTAATAGGGGAAAGCACAGGAACTGACCTTAGACATGCCTGGAGGGTGGGTATTAATAATAAGTACTGGGAGCTGTTTCATTGTAGAAAGTTTAGCTACGCTGGTAGCTTACTTTTTGTGTGTGCTGGCAATAATTGCTACAAGAAGTCTGGTAAAGTGCTAGACTAATAAGCTAGTAAAAGAGATGCAGGAGAGGAGAGAACTAGTAGATCTAAGGGGAAAAAATGAAAGGGGCAGAATTTGGCACTGCCTCAGAAGTTTACAAACAGTCTTGGATAAAGCAAATCTGTATCTGGACTAGACTAGTTAAGAAAAGGCATGAAACAAGCTTAGAATTTTTTGTTAGTTAAGTGAAAAGGGAGAAAGATAGAAGATAATCTAAGTGGGTTGGCCTTCTCAAATGTTCTCACTGTATTAGGTAGAATGAGCTAATGACACTAGACTGGGAGGAGTGTCCCAGATCAAATTTACAGTAGGGGCGGGCAACTGCAAGGCAACCAAGTATAAATGCAGGTTGCCAATAGGGAGGGAGGGTGGTTATATATATCCGTTATATGATACCTCCTTGGCAGGAAATCAGAACAAACTAACACAAATAGATGTTTAAGAAATGTAGGAAATATCCAGTTAATACCTCACACACAGTATATAAAATAGAGTAAAAAGTATACAGCAGACAATAGCAATAAAAGTGCTATAAATATCTATAATAAGCAATAACTAGTAAAGAATAAACAAAACACAATACTTAATGTTATCTCACATATCAGAGTTCAGTGCTCAGTGCCCCTCCTCTGATTAGCTCTGTGTGAAATGTTTTGTGTTCATTCATACTACAGATCCATGAAAACTATTACATAGACAAAAACGTTGGGTCATTTGGAAGAAGAAGCAACCAAGGAAGTGCAAAACATGTAAAAAACAAAATTTAGAGATTTTTAAAAGAAATGAAAATAAACAAACATGGGAAAGAGAGATCTGATTTGTTGCAATATTTGTGCAGAAGAGAAAGCCAAAATAGTCAACACCAGAAAGCATCTTCAAAGATATTTGGAGAGAAATACAGGCAACATATCCAGGTATGGAAACTTTCACAACCCAAACAATAAGATCACAAAGGGAGAATATAAAACAGAAGATTAGTAAAGTAAAAGTTAAACCAACAGAAGCTGAAGTTATGAAATAATTCCCAAGTGAAGGATTTAATATAGGAAGTCTAGCACAGTTTATGTCACAGCATGGTGGAACAATAAGTCCCCAAAGTGAGGAAAACAGAAAGGAAGACATATGGACAATGAGAAAGTATAACAACTTTAATATGGTTCAATATTTAAGCAAAGGACAAAAGCAAAACAAATCAATACAAAAAATGGCACCAAAAGATAGTTGTAGAGAGATACAGGCAAAGGCATATGGATATACAAAATTTCACAATACAAAAAATAAGAAAACAAAAGGGGAAAGTAGAAAAGAGGATTATTAATGGGGAAGTTAAAGAAATAGAAACTGAAGTTATGGATTACCTGAGAAGTGAAGGATTTAGTGTAGAAAATCCTACAGTAGTAATGGCACAGCATTATGGAACAATGAGTCTAACAAATTAAGGAGAAACAGGGAGAAACAGGTGAATGAGGAAGCAGCTGATCACTTGCCACATGAAGATTCTCTATGGCTTTCAGTAGGATATGAGTACTGAAATTCATTTGGAGTTTCACAGCAAGGAAAGGAGCTAGAAACATTGGCAACTCTGACAGTCAATGTGCAGTGACTGACAAGTGAATTCCTTATATGAAACAGCAACAGATGATACAGGATGCAGCTGAAGAGAATATGTCACAGGAAGGTGTTCAGGAACTTTCCATAGAATCCCTGAAGCAAATGGAGAGCAAAGGTAACAGTTGCTTTATTTAATAGAGATGGAGAGACATAATAAGATCAATGGAACGATTGGATGGGAAATAGGAAATTCACCCTGGGGATAACTTCAGTGGCTCTGCTTGACAGGGGTGCAGGAAAATACATTTCTGTAAGTCCGGATAGACAGGGAATCCAGATGGCTAGGCTTGTATAGGCCCTAGAGCCAATAGCCTAGTACCTACCTATGGCTGCTTAACAAAATAGAAGACTTAGAAAACAGGGAGGGGAGAAACAACATCTGGATCTTTGGTCTGCCAAAATTAAATCTGAAATTAAAGAGTTCAAACCATGGTTATTATCTGACTTACAGTTCTTCCTAGATATTAATTATACCACAGAGATAAAATAATGATATGGTACTCATTAAAAGCTTACATATATGGTAAAACCCTAACTTAGTATAAAAAATAAATCAGAGAATGGGATCTGAATTATTAGATCTATAATCCAAACTTTTGCCAGTAAAAGCTGAAAAAAATCAAAACCATTCGAAGATGAAAAAGAAATTAGAAGTATTAAACAATAAATACAAATAAATTCTAATACACAAAACTAGTTTAGCTTTAGAAAAACTAATACTTTGGCTACTTCTCTCAAGTATCTATATAATTTATCCACAAGAATCAAAATACAATAAAAAGGTAATAATATTAAAATTATTTTGCATGAAAAGAAAGGGAAAATTGTCTCGGATATAGGTGACATTCTTGATGCCTATAGAAATTGAAAAAATATTTTGAGCTCTCTCTGCTTACTGCTTGCTGCTTCTTGCTGTGGGATGGATCTGAAGTGTTCTTAAGACACTCAGTCTTGCTGGCTGGATTCTGCTAAAATTCAAAGTCTAGTTATATTTGCATTCACAGTCTGTTGCATACAGAAACTTGCAGAATATACACTGATGAGAGAATATACTTTGCAGCATCAACTTTAGAGAGCAGTAACAAATAATTTTTTATAATAAACCAAACGGAAACACGTTGCAGGCTTAAAGTACTGTTCCAACTTTACTTCTCATATAGTACAGATGATGTGAGAGATATAACATTTACCTTAGGACTTGTGTCCCTACCATACCTCTAACATAGCTGGATTTATACAGCTCTTTATATACAATTTTAGTCATGCATAAACATATTTTTGAGGAAACACATTGTTCTGCATTCTATTTTGGAGAATTGCTTATCCTGTAGAAACAATACTAAGCTTCCTTGTTTAACAATGTCTTGTAAGAGACCAGCTTTTCTGACAGTGTGAATATCCTGTAACAGTGTCCTGCTGTCCATGTAGAAAAACATATTTTTGAGAAAACACATTGTCAGAGATCAGCTTTTCTGACAGTGTGAACATCCTGTATTTTATTTGGATCTTTGTATAAAAACATCTGTTCTTGTGTCATATCCTGTTTTTCCATGCAGAAAACATATTTTTGAGAAAACACATTGTCACAGTGTCATAAACATATCCTGTTGTTTTAGGAAACATATTGTGTCCATTTTTTATATGCAGAATAACATGTCAGTGTTCTTTAAAAGCAGATTTTGCATTTTTGTTCTTGCATACATCCTGTTTTGAGTCTGTAAGGGAAGAATGTCCATTCAGCAGATTCCTTTTCCAAGCCATGGTCATTTAGTATGACTGCTGATGACATATTACTAAACTTTGTTTCTGCATTTAAGCAAGCCTTTTCTTTCAGCATATTTACAACATAATTAATTTCAGACTAATATTAATAAAATCTAACAATTCACACTGTTTTTAAACATACTCAAAACATTTTATATAGAAAACACATTAAGATACAAGCCTTTAGTTTGATACAACAAATCAAAATGCAATTTTACATAGTTAATACAATGATATTAAGTATTACTACCAAAACTGAATGTATTTAACAACTTTTTCTTTTGCAGACCATTCTGTGAAAATATTTTTCATCAGTTATGAGCTGTGTCTGCTTTAATGTTATTTTTTTAACTTGATCAATTTATTCTTTTGCAATCACAGAATTTAATTTATGACTTAGAACTGTTTCATTAACTCTTTGCAACTGTCGAATTAACTATAAGACAAGAACCATGTGCTACTGCAAGCATTTATACACTACTGAAAACACACAATTTCAATGTCATTTTAACCATAACATTGTGGTCATGTCTTTGAACTGCCCATTAACATCTTGGTAAAATACTGAACTGGGCTTAGATAATAAATATTTGAAAGCAGTTATTTTACTGGGGTAAAACCAATGATATTACAACTTGACAAATTACTTTTGAACTTATTACAATGTATCCTGTACAGTATGTATTTCCACAGACTGTTTGCTATTTATGCATTTTAATCTAGTAGGTACCCTGGACCCATTGTTTTCTTTAAATATGTTTTTTTTTCACACATATTCATTACTAGACATTAATTTCATTTGTACTGAATTTTTCTGCATTTGTACATACAAAGACTATCATTTGTACTGAAATTTTCTACATTTGTACATACAAAGACTATAAAGTACATTTAGTCTAATCTTACAAATTTAATAACATTAATATTGAGCAAAATCTTGGAAAATGTTTGTCTCTTTAGAAATATCTAGTGGAATTGCCACCAAATGCATATGTCCTGTTATTTTAAACTACATCATGCTTTTTTATACCAACATTGTTTTGTCAAAAACATATTGAAATAGTGACCATTCTTGCTATTAGAAACATTTATGCATTTTGCATATCTTTATTCTGTCTTGTATAGCTTTATCAATTTTAAATCATCTCTTGTTTTTTTTAAACTATATCTTGTATAGCTTTACAGTTTAACAGGTTGTAAATACAATTTAATACTAAACAATACAATAATAACCTTTATGATAGCTATTAACAACTTGTAATTATGATAGCTATTAACAACTTGTAAAATATCTTATCCTGTCAGGTTTAATCCAGTTTACCAGTATTTCTAATACACTAATACATGTTTTTCCCCTCATAAAAGAGTATTGTCAAGAAGGAATGAGATATTTTCCTCTAGCTTTATTTTAGACCCTTATTATTTATTTTTATGTAGCATTATTTCTGACCCTTGTGCAGTACTGCTTATACAGTCAGTGTAAAACTGAGAAAGTGCCCCTCCCCCTTATACAGTCAGTGGAAAACTGAGAAAGTACCCCTCCCCTGTAGTACTTCAGCACTGTTTACCTGCCCTATGCTGTGAGAATAGAATGTATGTCAGCCCAACACTTTGGCCACACATTTACGTTATTTGGTTACTAATAAACTATGGACTTTTATCTGATTTGATCATTTTTTATAAAGCTTTTGCTGTTTACTACCTCTACCTCTAGTAGGTATTTACACCCTCCTGCACAATTGATTTGAACTGTATATATACTATAGCCCATTTGCTGGCTGTACTTTATGCAACTGAGTTTTTTTTTTGTCCTTTTAACATTTACTTGTAAACAGATTATAAGTGACATTTATGCACAATTGTGACATTTTATTACAATTACCAAATAGTGTTGCCTGTAAACTTTTTAACAATTATGTTTTAATAACAATGATGCTTTAGAAAAACTCAAGCTACTTATCTGGCAATCAGTCTTGTTGTTTATCTTATCTTTCCAGCATTTCCTGTAACTATTCATTCAGTCTAGGAAGGTCTGAGCTCACATTTTATACTCTGTAAACTATAGTTAATTCTTTTAGCATTTTTCCTTTAATGTGATTGTGATTTGCATAACTAAACATAAATAGACATTATTTTACAATTACCTTACAAGGATTTCAGTATTTTTTATTTATTTATCTATTTAACTGTCCTGCCATTAATTTTACAAAAACTGTTTGACTAATACCATCTGTGATTTTATTTATTTTTAAAATTCAGAACTTTAACTGTTTGGTGTTACTATATAATTATAAACAAATTGTAAAAAACAAAATAGATATTAGTTTAACCAACACATTTATATTTATATTATTTATATTTGCTGTTGTCTGCCTGTTATTCTTGTGTATTGTAACAGATGTACTCTAGATGAAAAGAACATACATACATGTCTGTCTTGTATATGTATATCTTTATACAAGCATGTCATGTCCCTACCATCCTAGCATGCATGCTTAACCATTTTCAAAACATAAACATATTATAAAATATATTTCTTTTGCACAGATTAACTGTGTAGGCAAAAACATAAACATATTATAAAATATATTTCTTTTGCACAGATTAACTGTGTAGGCAGGAAATTCCCAGTCTTTGTCAGATGAGCTAATTTATTTCCTTTATCCTGCAACTGCTGTTGAATTTCTTGTGATGTTGCATGGTCTTTCTGACATTCTTTAGTAAGCTGTTCTGCTGAATTTGAAACTCCTATGCACTTTTGAAAAGATGTATGTATAACTTGTCTAAGCTTCCTGAACTCATTATGTCTGTCTTTTAGAAGTTTACTACATTCCTTTGTAACAAAATGTACTAGGGGTTCTATCAGTAACTGATTTGACTCACATGTGGTGACAGGACATAACTGTTCAACATCAGAATGTAATGGAAACACTTTACCCTTAGTTAATTCTTCAGATCTGTTTTTACAGTCTATTTTTTAGCAATATGATGCAATATTATTTTATGGCATAATACACAAAATGCAGTTTTTGTTGAAGCACACAATAAACATTTGTCATATTCCACATGGTTTTCTTTGAGATACCAGTCAAACATTGTAATACATTTGCATAATGCCTTACTATCAATCTGCCCTAATAAGGTTTTACATTTACTAATGTGCTGTGTATACCAACATAGCAATTTACTAAAGTTTGGTTTACTCCTGCATGAATTATAAATAATATCCATACTGTCTAATATACAAAACTGTCTATGAATAAACTATCTTAAGAATATACAAACTGTTAACATCATCCACACTAAATATGTGACAGAGAAAAAGTCTTACCAGTTAGCAAGAAAACAAGTGATCAGGCTGCTATTGCAGAAGGCTAGAAATTTTCAGAGTCACTTGAGAAGCTGGTAAAGCACAACAGGCAGTGAACTATTGGGCTAGTGGATATCCCCCTTTTCTTGAAGAATTTATGGCACTGCGAATTTCTTGAACTAGTCTCACTCCGGATTGTAGACGTCTAAAAACTTTACTACTGCAAGCTGCATAAACTGGAATACTTCTGTTTAGGATTTACACATACGCATACAAATGTTAGTTACTGCAATTTGACTGAAGTGACCCTCAGCAGGGCTTACCATCACTCCTCCTGTGTTTGAATGCAGATTGTAGGTGCAAATGCAGGCTAGCTTGCCATTAAAAAATAATTATATGGAGCTAGTCACTCAGCTGCCTCGCCATTGAAAAATATTTTGAGCTCTCTCTGCTTACTGCTTGCTGCTTCTTGCTGTGGGATGGATCTGAAGTGTTCTTAAGACACTCAGTCTTGCTGGCTGGATTCTGCTAAAATTCAAAGTCTAGTTATATTTGCATTCACAGTCTGTTGCATACAGAAACTTGCAGAATATACACTGATGAGAGAATATACTTTGCAGCATCAACTTTAGAGAGCAGTAACAAATAACTTTTTATAATAAACCAAACGGAAACATGTTGCAGGCTTAAAGTACTGTTCCAACTTTACTTCTCATATAGTACAGATGATGTGAGAGATATAACATTTACCTTAGGACTTGTGTCCCTACCATACCTCTAACATAGCTGGATTTATACAGCTCTTTATATACACTTTTTAGTCATGCATAAACATATTTTTGAGGAAACACATTGTTCTGTATTCTATTTTGGAGAATTGCTTATCCTGTAGAAACAATACTAAGCTTCCTTGTTTAACAATGTCTTGTAAGAGACCAGCTTTTCTGACAGTGTGAATATCCTGTAACAGTGTCCTGATGTTCATGTAGAAAACATATTTTTGAGAAAACACATTGTCAGAGATCAGCTTTTCTGACAGTGTGAACATCCTGTATTTTATTTGGATCTTTGTATAAAAACATCTGTTCTTGTGTCATATCCTGTTTTTCCATGCAGAAAAACATATTTTTGAGAAAACACATTGTCACAGTGTCATAAACATATCCTGTTGTTTTAGGAAACATATTGTGTCCATTTTTTATATGCAGAATAACATGTCAGTGTTCTTTAAAAGCAGATTTTGCATTTTTGTTCTTGCATACATCCTGTTTTGAGTCTGTAAGGGAAGAATGTCCATTCAGCAGATTCCTTTTCCAAGCCATGGTCATTTAGTATGACTGCTGATCACATATTACTAAACTTTGTTTCTGCATTTAAGCAAGCCTTTTCTTTCAGCATATTTACAACATAATTAATTTCAGACTAATATTAATAAAATCTAACAGAAATCACTATATGAAACATTTCCAAAAAGAAAATATACATATTGATCAATTAAATCTAGATGAAAAATGTTCTAATATAAAAAAAAAACAGAAAAATTAAAACTAGACCTGTAAGCACCCATATCCTACAAAGAAATTACAGATACAATAAAAGAGGGCAAAAATAATAATGCTCCAGGTATAGATGGCATAATTTTGGAAATATATAAACTTTTTCCTTCAAATATAGTATCCCTCTTCAATAAAACTCTATTAGAAATTCAGTCACAAGCTTTAATACCACCCTCTTGGAGATGTTCCTTAATCACACCAATCCTAAAGGAAAACAAATCTCCAAACCTCTGCACCTCATATAGACCTTTATCATTATTAAATAATGACTATAAAATATTGACAATATTAACAAACAGAATGAAAATACCACTATCCAAAACAATAAATAATGATCAAACTGGATTTATATATCATAGGCACACACATGACAATATTAAAAGGATAATTTCTCTGATAGATTATGTTAATAAAGAAACACTCATAACTGGCTTAGCTATAGAGAAAGCCTTTGATTCCCTAAATTGGGACTATTTATTCAAAATTGTAATGCTATTTGCATTTCCTGTATCATTTGCTCATCTTGTAAAGAATGTATATACAAATAATTTAGTGTATGTCAGGTTAGGTCCTTCACCTCTGAATTTATACATATAACAAAAGGCACTAAAAAGGATGTCCCATGTCACTGATTCTATTTGCTCTGGCTATTGAAATATTGGCAGATTCAATGTGTAACAATATAAAAATCAAAGGAATAGATGATTATGAACAATACAATTCTAAAGTAATGCTATTTGCTGATGACATATTACTAACATTATCTAATACAAAAGAGACATTAGAAGAATTAGATACATTAATTGACAAATTTTACATGACTTCAGGACTCCATTTCAATAAATCAAAATTTTTAATTTTAAAATAAAAAAACTTCTGCAGACTAAGAGGATCACATCATAGGGAAACAAGAATCTACCTTAAAATATTTAGGAATTGAGTTATGCAAGGATAATAATGAATTAGTCTCGAAAAACTATAATATCATCATCAATACAATTAACTGAAACATGGCTTAAACCCAGCAAAAATGACTCAGAAGTTTTACCTCCTGGCTATAATATAATCTATAATGACCATATAAAGAGGAAAGCTGGTGGTATTGCTTTAATATTTCCCAACACCTACCACACTTCCCGTTACAGCAAACCAACACCAAAATTCAGTTCAGCAGAGCTTCTTATTGATTTCCTCAAAATAAACAGTTATAAACAAATATGTGTCACTGTCCTTTACATCCATCCTGGTGACAATACAGCTATACTGGAAGGTATCCTGCAGGTATCCTACATTGAATAGCCATAACATCTGTACAATAAATAATATTACTAGGTGATGTGAGTGTCAATTGGTTGGATATAAATTCTAACTCCCCTACATCTAGCATGAACTTTGATGGTTTTATACAACTAATCAAAAGCCCCACACATTATAGCAAGACATCCAAATTCTCTATTAGACTGGATCCTAGTATCAGACCCCAGCAAATATTCCATTACAGGTAAATTGTCAGACTCTCTAAGTTATCAACACCCCAATCTATAAGACTCGACATCTCACACATCCAGTTAAACAGCAAATTTATATATAAAACAACATGTAACTTTTCCAAGTTTAACTTACAAATGTTTATTAAAACACTATCATCTCTTAACTAGAATGTCCTAAAAATAGTCACCTTAGACAATGTTGTAAATTAATTCAATACAACTTTCCTAAATATCTGAAAAAGCCTTTCATCTCCTAGAAGGGAGTGAAAACAAATACTGCAATTTGGCTATACAAAAACAGTAGAATGTTAATGCAGGATATAGAAAATGCATGGTAAAACTGGTAACATAAAAGACCTCAATATCCTGAAAACTTCAGAATGCTTTGCAATCACACTAAAAAAGCAAATAAGAAAGACAAAAAATTACACTAATTGTCTGACTAATACTAAAACGCAACACAAAAGAAATGTGGACATCCATTAAAGAAATATTAAATCCTGGCCAAAAATTCACTTCAAATCCCTCTCCAGATAATTCACCATATGAAACTGCAATACAATTCAACTCTTATTTTATAGCAGTACAGCAGCTCTAACTAAGGATCCATCTACATCTAATCTCTTCCCAACAGCCACATATTACCACATGCACTTTCACCTTCAAAGCTGTGTCCATATCCTATATAAAACTACTCTTAAACAAACTTAAAACATGCTCTTATTCAGCTGATGACCTTCCTACTTCCTATTGCTATTCATGGATGGATTTTTAGGTTAAAATAGCAGGCTAAATAGGCTAAAAATAGAAGCCAATAACATTGTTACAGTCCTTATAATAAATAGGTCTATCCACAATAACATTGTTACAGTCCTTATAATAAATAGGTCTATCCACAATAACATTGTTACAGTCCTTATAATAAATAGGTCTATCCAGGAATCCCACTTTCCCTCTATCTGGAAAAAAAAGCTACACACTCCCTTTCTGCACAGAGGAGGAAATTCAACAGACATTAATAACTTTAGCCCTATAAAAATCTTGTCACCCCTCACCAAAATACTTGAAAAATGTATTCAAAACCAAATTGGTCCTGCAGGCAGAACTCCTGTTTCCTACACAGCATGGCTTCTGTCCTTCCCATAGTGCTAGCTCTGCCCTTCTAACGTATATAGATACCATCAATAAGGCTACAGATAATGGCAAACTAGTCTCTTCCTTATTTCTGGACTTGTCTAAAGCTTTTGACTCAGTTTGTCACTTGTCACAGCAAACTCCTACTTCAGTTGTCCTCACTAGGTTTCTCTCAGCCCACCCTTCTGTGGTTCAAAAGTTACCTGTCCAATACCTCACATTATGTGTCACAATGATGTGTACGTTCAGGTGGTAATGAAACCCTCCCCTTTATTTGTCACCTTTCAGACCTCATCATGCAGTGATGATAACATCCCCACATTATGTGTAACCCAGCGGACCTCATTATGTGGTGATGATAATACCCCCTCCCATTATGTGCTTTACTGACATGCACTGTCTGGTGGTGATGATAATACCCCCATTATGTGTCCCCTATTGGAGCTCATCATGTGGTGATGATAATACCCCCCCATTATTAATCACCATGACATGCATTTTCAGATGGTGATATTACCCCAATTATGTGTCACCCATGCATCCTCATCATGTGATGATAAAACTCCCACATTATGTGTCAACCTGACATGTACTTTCAGTTGGTGATTATGATAACCCCCGTTATGTGTCACCTATAGGATGTCATCTTGTGGTGATGATGATAATACCCCCTATTGTGTGTCACCATGACATGCACTTTCAGGTGGTGTTGATAATAGTGTCATCCTTACATGCACTTTCAGGTGGTCATGATGATAATACCCCAACATTATGTGTCTGCTATCAGAGCTTATCATGTGGTGATGACAATACCCCATTTTGTGTCACCTATCAGAAATCATCATGTGGTGATAATATCCCCCCATTATGTGTCATCAATCAGATCTCATCATGTGGTGATGATAATACACCCATTACCTGTCACCCATCAGTCCTCATACCCCTGCATTATGTGTCACCCTGACATGCACTTTCAGGTGGTGATGATAATAACTCCCCCCATTATGTGTCACCCATCGGACCTCATCACGAGGTGATGATAACACCCCTCTGTTATGGGTTATCATGACATGCACTTTCTGGGGGTGATGATATTACTGCTCCCCACATTATATGCCACCCATCGGACCTCATCATGTGTTGATAATAAAAACCACACATTATGTGTCAGCCTAACATGCACTTTCAGGTGATGATGATGATAAAATCCCCATTATGTGTCACCAATCAAACCTCATAATGTGGAGATGATAACGTCCACAATTATGTGTTACCCTAACATGCACTTTCAGGTGGTGATGATAATATCTGCAGATTATGTGTCACCCTCATATAAACTTTAAAGTGGGGATGATAACCCCCATTATGTGTCACTGTGACATGCACTTTTTGATTCTTCTGTTCTATTTGGGATTTTTCTACAGAGTGTGCCTTGTCTAATATTTAATCATGAATGTGTCCATCAATGATATTAAAACATAGTATGTTAATAAAATTCCCATGTCTGGATACTCTTTAAAGTTATCCCAAGTATTCCCATTTAGTTATTAGTTACAGAAAGTGTAATATAATTAACTTCCATAAACTTACATACCGACTTTTTACCGCTGGGGATTGGTTCTGTTATTTACATTTAATACAATGGAGGGATGCCATTTAATCATGTGTAATTATATCAGGCTGAGTAATATTAGTGAACAAATACTTAGGAACAGTATCAGTATCAATTCGAATGTCTGGAGTCTGTTACCTCTGTGACTACAGTTTTCACCGTTTCTGGTCCTTTAGGCAGTGGCTGGGTTTTGTGAAGTTAGAGATGACGCTCCAGGCAGGCTAAGGTTGATTTTTTTTTTGTTTGAGTCACCTGAACCTGCACTCTGAACAAATGTTCATGATTAGTGGAATGCTGAAGACAGGTGCTTTCATTGCCATTGTGTCTGTCCTTTCCCCACGATTGTGTGACCATGGAGTTAATATTTTTAAGTAAGCATGTTTTATGTTCAAAAATCTTTTTTGTAATATCAGTTAAATTCTTGAAGATAGTAGCTGTGATGGGAATGTATGTGATGTTCGGACAAGAATTCAGTGGCATTTCTATTAGTGTTGCACAATAAAGCCAATACAGTGATTGTTTAGTGCAACAATATCTAAATTATTATTTTCTGAGTAGGAAGTAAAACATTTTGATGGAAGTTGTTGAGGTTCCATAGTTTTTTTAAGGCTTATTTGACATCAGTATCCCCTACATAACTTTGCCAGTTAACAAGGAAATATGTGTCCCCACAAATGATAGTATCAACAGAGAAGTCTACTGAATTTAGACCCTCAGTTGTTTAATTTTACAAGCTGGTATTCTGTTTTGCGGTTCCACAATAGCTTGCAGTCAGAAGTAGAAATCAGCACATGTTAGCTACCTCTATCACCAGCAACTGAAATTCTTGTTTACAATACAACATAATTACTATGAAAAGAGTGGCTCATATCCGTCACTTGTCATTGACCTTGTACACTGATTTACTGTAATGACTGGAATAGTATAAAGTGAGGGTACAACACAATTCCATCACTATTATGGCTGTATTATTAACATTGTTTAGTAGCACACATTCATCTAATTAATTAAATATTTTTTAAGACTCTTAGCATTTGAAAATTAAAGCGTAAGAGTAGAGTAAATCTGTATTGGAATTCAATTACTCTCTGGTTTTAGGCCTGTAAATGTAGCATTGTTAAGTAAACTGGCCAAAAATATTTGACCTTTGTAGTGAGATAAAGAGGTCTATGGCAAGCGTCAATCTGTTTTAGACCATTCCTTTTGGTTAATTTATTTTTTTAATGTATCAACAACTTTATTGAGTTTCTATCCATCTACTCTAACAATTCAAATGCAATTATCATGCATGGAGCATTATATTAGATGATGGCTAGAAGTTCAGTTATTTACGGAACAAGTCTCACCTAACAACACTACCTAGCTAAAATCAGTTTTACAATAATTTCAGAAATATAATGTTCATACTGTTAAAACTGGAGTTGATATATCTTTTATAACTACTTAAACAGAAAAAAAGTTTTCTAAACTAGTATACCCACATACGTTGTACATAGTCAAAATAAAAACAATAAAGAAAAAGAGATTAAAATTAACTATTTATGAGAAGGACCCACAATTCATCTATTATGTTAACCCACCCTTATCTCCACATCATTCACTTGTAATGCTTCATGCAGTGGTTTTCCCTTTCCTTACTGCTTTTTTTATTTTTCCCCTTTCTCCTTCCATCCCCAGTTTCTTACTTCTCCTCTTTTTTCCTTTATCGACCATCTTCCAGGTCATTGTATTGTTCTTTCATCACAGCTATCCATCTTTCCCATACTCTCCTCTTAAATCCTTTCTTCTTACATTCCTGCTGATATATTGTTTGTATTATATTCCTAAACTTTCGCCGTTAAGCACTTCTTGATTCTTCCATTTTTTAGTGACTACCTTCTTACCCACCTTTTCAAAAATCATATTAGTTCTTTAACTTTATATTGGAGTGATCTGCTAAAACAATAACAATTTTTTTTATTAAATTATTCAAATTTACTGGCTGATCTGTGGTGTCGTTTCAAAAAATTTTTTTTTTTTAAAAGTCTCCCAAGTAGGGAATTAGCTGTCTTCCAGGACACTGCACATCCTTTATTAATGTTTCTAGCTTAGGGCAATCCCTGTCTATAAGTACTCATGTCCCCTCTTCATTGGAGCATCTCCAACATTGCCAATTTCCCACCCCAGAAATATCTTAGCCAATCTAGTCAGCATGTAAAAGTAGTTGTAAACACACTTCTAAACAAATATCCTAAACCTTTGAGCATTTGCCACACATCTAGGGAGGTTTAACATTTGTACCCAGTCTACCTCCTCTACTGGTTCCTGTATGTTTTGGTTCCACTTCAATCTTGTCTCTTGAATCCATTTCCTTCCTACTTTTATGAAACCCTTCATTGTCCTAGCTTCCACTCTTCTATCTTCAATTATCTGTACTATCTCCAGACTTTGCACCTCATTTTTGAGTTTCCTTTTTATAGCCTTCAAATGACCTAAAACACCATGATAAATCCACTGCAGGCTGCCAGCCAACTGAAATTCCATTTGGATTTCTGCCCATCTTTTATGTCCATCTCACATTTGTAAGTGCTCCCAATACATCACTTTCTTTTTGTTCTTCCTCCAGCTCCATGTTATGGTTTATTTTTTATCCTCACCTCCTTACCTACGATTCGTAACAACTTCTCCTTCCATACCTTCAATGTTGTTACATTTTGGTTTGTTTATGACCTCATTTCCAACTTGTAAGGGTATATAGATAAGTAACTATACATATGACACCAAGGTCAACAACTCTTAACAACTGTTAGCAATTTAAATGACCAAAGACAATTGCAGATGTATATAGATTCTTTGTAAACCTGGACAAATATTAACAGTATATTTTAACTCAAAAATGTAAGGTTCTGGGGCTGGTAATAATATCTATCCATATGCTATCAATCATGGTAGGACCCTTGTTTCAGGCTTTGTTAAGCATTTAAGTTATATCATTTATGATAATCTCACCTTTGAAGCTCATTTAATGAGCACAGTAAGATGCTTTTATGTTACTGCTTAGGACATTGTACTCGCTATCAGTAGCAGAGATAACAATATATTGGTTCCACTCTTTCAGATTTTGATTAAACTGTATACAGAATGTTGTGGACAATTTTGTCTGTTCAATAATGACATCTTTAAAATTGTTTAAAAGAATTAAAAAAAAAACACACATTAGACAAATAATTAAAGCAAGATACCTTCTGTACAGAGTAAGACAGAAGAGTACAAAATGGGTTTCTGTCAAGTATAGGCTTATCAGGGGTGACATCAGACCTTTTGCCTGTAATCATTATGGAGGTACATACCTATTTTCAGGCTTGATTTACCTTTTTTCATAATGTACCTATTTTTAAATGTGAATCTCCTCTCTGTCACACATAATTTTGAAGCTGTTTTGTACATAGGAAACCACCTGCATGACCAACACAAAGATTGAGAACCCATATTTTGTATCTGCCTTTTTCAGAATCAAACAAATGACTTTGTGAGGTAAATTTTCGCAATATCAGTCATCGAAGTTAACAGATTTTATACTGTCTTTGATAAATTGGGCGGCTGCGGTGGTGCAGCAGTTAGCACTGCCACCTCAAGCAAGAGGTTCTCCGGTTCGATTCTCTGCTGGGGTGCCTTCTGTGGAGTCTGCATGTCCTCCGTGTGGTTGCATGGGTTTCCTCCAGGTGCTCCGGTTTCCTCCCACACCCCAAAGACATGCAGTAGGTGGATTGGACACTCTAAACTGGCCCTAGGTGTGAGTGTGTGCATGTGTCTGTGCCTTCTGTGGAAGTTTGGGTGCAGGGCTGGCAACTCGACACCGTAAAACTCCACTGCCAATCATGAGCAGACAGATGATCTGCTGTGGCGACCCTAACCAGGAAAAGCCGAAAGAAAAAGAAGAAGATACTGTCTTTGATAACTTGCTTATATATTTGAATCTATTTTGCTATTGTTTTTTAAACTTGTGTTTCTGAGTTGTATCCCATAGTCCTGCTGGACGTTGGTGGAACAATTATGTGCTATTCGTTATATAAAGTTTATGCTAATTAGGTGTCCAGATTTTTGGCTGTATGTACCTATTCTTCAAGAGTCTTTGTAACAATTTTCAGTCTGTGCAGATAGAGTGGTTTGTATTATATTTCTGTTTTAACTGTCTAAAAAATTTAGATGTTAGCTGCAATGTTGGGAATGAGTTTTGTGTTTATGTATATATACATAAGTTCATGTAAATTGGTCAGTGACTGATTGACAGAACAGCTGGTTAAAACTGGTTTACACCACTACATCACTTGTTTGTAGTGCCAGCAATGTGTAATTTTTTTTTAATTAAATTTGTGTTAATAAAGACATTCATGGTTCCCACTCTAATGGCCTTACTGCGCAAGTGCAAAGCCAATAGCAACAGACCAACTAGGGACTTAAACCTTGCTTGCAACATAGGTCATGTTGGAAGGACAGGTATGTGTCTCATAGAATTCCCCTTCTCTGGAACAGGCCTTCCATCCATGAGAAGCAGAGCTCTTGCCATACTCCATTCAAGCATAACCTGGACTAGTGGATGGGAAATCGAATTTCACCCCAGGTCTAGAGCAATTCGTCTGATGGAAAGAGGGAGCCTGTAATTTATAGCGTAGCTTACATACACCCATATATAATCTCTAAGGCAAAAAAAAATGTGGGATACATTTAGGATGCATGGCTAGGCTTTTAAAGAACCCAGTGGTTGTTAGCCTAATAAAGAACAATGCCCTCTTATACACTGAATCACTGTACAGCATTTCTGTATCATTAAACTGTATATATTCAAGTACAGCAAAAAAACATATTCCGCTGCTAATAGCTGTTTATTCTTTTGAAAATGCACAATTTAAGATGTAACTAACCCACATGCTAAATATGTTCGTAAAATCAGTATAAGTAATTAACTGCTTTTTTTTTCTTTTGAGACTGGTGGTTTAAAATAAATCATCAGTTACATCCCTTACTGAAATACTGATAATAATTGTGTAAATAAGACAGCTTCCAACTGTGAGTATGAAAAGAGGCAAGTGCTGGTAGCTACACAGCCTGAAGAGTCCGTGCTTTCTGCCTGTAACCCCACTGACACAAAGTTCAGTGCACTGTATGTATAGTTTCCACTGATAAACAACTCTATATTATAAACTTGGGTGCTTTGTACTTCCTGGGAATACAGTGAACCAGTAGCTGCATAGCAACTGATTATACAAAAGATAAATATGAAAGTCTTGCGGAGATATACATATACATAAATAGGCTAGGCTTAAAATGGCTCACAAAGGCAGTTAGCCTAGTACTAATCTATGAACCTATGAACCTAATTTAAGAAACAATTCCATACAAGCCTTATGAAAGCATATTTTTTCTAATCATGATCAATTTCAGTATGATTTGTTTCGAAAAAGCCTAAAAGAATGATAAAATGAATGAAGTGAAGCTGAGTGATTTATTCAGCAGTGCAGACTGACCAACAAGGGGTCTCAATGATTTCAGTCTAGACATCTTTTCATTCAAAGTAAAATTAAAGTTATGCACTTACTATAAATGTAGAACTCCATGATCCATGTCTGTCCACTTCAAACAGAAAGACTGATCACTGCAGACAGCACTGATTTGCTATCGTCATACTTTCCTCAAAGCTCAAACTCCTCCTATCAGTCACAAAATACACCTCACTTCTCTTCTTTCTAAAACTGAGTTTGCTAGCTGACTGCCTTCAGGTATTAGGAAAAGAATCAAACTCTTATCTGTCTAGAACTGACTATATGCCTTCCTTCCACTAAAGGGATGGTTGATTAGGCCAATATGGAAGGGGCCAAATACAGCAGGAATGGAAAAAGGAAGGGTATGCTGAAGTGTACAGAAGTGGATCACAAAGAATTATTATTATGGTAACTAGGTAACTTTTGTGTTTAGTATGATTAAATCAGTCCACTGCAAACAGAAGGACAATTTCCCCAGTTATGCATCCTTTCTTTTTTTTTTTTAGGTACCAGTGAATCTCATCTGCACTGGCCCAGTCCCCAATGCCCCACATCCACAATGGGTCTACCAGCATCCACTTACCCCCATGACTTGCTCTGGTTTTGCTGGGGTCAGTTGTGGATAAGGGCATGCTAGTCTCAGCTGTTTGTGCTTCCATCTGTTTCTCATTTTTTATGTGCCCTACCCACTTTTCACTTTCCTGCCCTCCTCCACACTTGCTGGTTTGTCTGACAGCAACTGCCCTTTTTGAACCATGTCTCCCTTTATGGAACAAAATCAGTGATCACCTATCCTATCCCCCACGTTGGGCACACCCACCCCTCCATGCCACTCTATCAGACACCCAAGCTGCTCATCCAGTTATACAGCTCGGTGCCATCATCTAAAAATCATGGAAGATGGTGGCCACCATAAGAAGACCTAGATAAAAACATCACATGAAGTATATAGTGTCTTGCAAAGAGTGCAATGGCTAGTGCTACAGTAGTACAGATGTCATCTACTGACCAGCTTCTGAGAAAGGCTAAAGTGGTAGCCATAGATCTGGTTAAATGAGCTCTGGGTTTACCTGAACTGTCTTATTACTACACAAGTAAAAATAAACAGTACAATCTGACAGCCATTTAGACTAAGGTTACTTCAGAAATCTTCTGGCCTAGTCTATACAAAACAAAGGAAATGCAAAAGTTGATCAGTGTCTCTGTGATTTTTAGTACTACGCAAATAGAATCTCTTCCATACAAACTTCTAGGCAGTGCAACTTATACTTATTTATTTATTTTATTTTATTTTATTTTCAGTTTGGTTACCAGGGAAGTCCACTGGGCCAAGAAGTGCCCATTTTCAGTGGAGGCCTGGGGAGAAAAGCTCCATGAACAGTATAATACAATATAGGTTACAAAAATGCAAATAAAGGTTGCAAAGTGAAATACCATACAATAAAGGTTGTAAAAACAAATAAAGGTTACAATGTGAAATAAAGAGTAGGGTACATACATTCGAGAGATTCAGAGTGTAAAGTACATTATAAGACAGTTTAACAACTTGACAACAGATTTTTTTTTTTTTTTTGAAACAATATTCATATGCTTGGAGTCAATTAAAGTCTGCTAGTTCTAGATCTTTTGAGAAATAAGAACAAGTATGAGAGTATAGTGGAGTGGGGGTAAGGGGAGCTTAGTTGGGAGTCCCTAGAATTTAAGTGGGGTGAAAGCAGGAGCATTTCCATTTAGAGACAGGTGAAGAAAAAGTTGAGTTTTGAAGGATTCAGTGTTGGGCATAGTCCCAAGTGAAGGAAGCAGAGAGTTCCATTTTTTACCTAGAGAAAAGGAGAGTAAAAGCTGGCCAGCGGGTCATTTGGGTTTAGGAATGGAGATTAGGTTTTGGTGTTCTGATCTCAGTGATCTGTTAGGGATGTATGGAGGAAGGATGTCCTTTAAGGCTGGGCATTTATCAGGGAGAATATTAGCTTGTGAGCGGTGGTTAGTTGTAGATAGTCTAGGTGGTTAGGAGTTCTAACCAGTTCAGAGAGTGAAGGCTGAGGCAGTGGTGAGCTGATGTTTTGGATTTGGTGGCAAATTTAGAGATCTTATTATAGCAAGCTTCGAGCTTAGAGGTGTTGGTAACAGACAAATTGGTTAGAAGAGGGGCTCCATATAGAAGGGAAGGTAGGAGGTAGGTGGTTGCCAGGGTATGCCTAGTGGAGTTTGAAAGAAAGTGGTTGTTCCTAAATAGTATACCTAGCTTTTGGTGGGTTTTCCTAATGTTTTGTTGTATGTGAAGATCAAATTTGAGGTGTTCGTCAATGGTGATGCCAAGGAGTTTTGCAGAGGGGACCACTTCAATGGCAGTGTTAGTTTGGCTTAGAACATTGAAAGTGTTTTTGTCCAAAGAGCAAACCTTGGAGGGGAGAAAAATTAGTATTTTGGATTTATTGGAGTTGAGAGAAAGGTGGTTTTGGTGCATCCAGTTCTCTGTAGTGGTAAAGGCTAACTGGGTTTTGGTCAGGAGTTCAGGAAAGTTTGGGGCAGAGCAGATCAAGGTAGAGTCATCAGCGTATTGGATGACTGTGGTTTCAGGGATGAAGGTGTGAAGGTTATTTATAAAGATGTTGAAAAGCATGGGTCCAAGGATGGATTCCTGAGGAACGCCAGTAAGTGTAGGCAAAAGGAGGAGAAGGAGTTCTTCCATTTGACTGCTTGAGATCTATCAGATAGGTAACTGGAGAACCAGGATAGAGTATTTGGGGAGAGATTGAGATTAGCCAGATGATGAAGAAGGTGGGCATGGGAGATGGTGTCAAAGGCTTTTGAAAGATCTAACAGAACTGTGGATACAATGAGCCCAGAGTCTCGTGCAAGATTGACAGTTTCTAGGAAGGATAGTAGGGCAGTTATGGTACTGTGGCCAGGGTGGAAGCCATGCTGGGTGGGTGTTAGGAGGTGATTTTGAATTAGATAGGGTAAAAGTTGGTGGTGGACACATTTTTCTAGAATTTTAGATATTGGAGAGAGTAGGGCGATGGGGCGGAAGTTAGAAATAGTAGTGTTTTTGCCTCCTTTGTGAAGAGGTAGAATGTAGGCTGAACGCCAAAATTTTGGTACGTATTACTCATTTAAGGATCTATTAATCAGAATACTAATTGGGAGAGCGATACCTTCAGCTGCATGTTTGAGGAAGGAAGAGGGAATGTTGTCAGGGGCATTAGAGCATGGCTTTAGCTTGGAGAGAAGCTTTTTTATAAAAGTGGTGGAGACAGGTTTGAGATGGAAATTGAGAAGAGTGTTTGGGTTGTTGGGTGAAGTAAAGAGGGAGTTAGGTGGATTGTTGTTAGGGAATGTTTTGGTTAGTTTAGCTATGGCTTCAGTAAAGAAGGTATTGAAGTGGGAGCTCAGTTCATTGTCGGATAGATTAGGGTCAGGGCAAGGGTTGTTTTGAGATCCGGGATGAAGAAGGGAATTGACTGATTTCCAGAATTGTTTTGGGTTTTTATTGTTATTGGACTGAAGTTTATTATAGTAGTTTTTGTCTTTGGTAATAAGTTTTTTTACTTGGTTGCGGACTTGGGTATATAGGATTAAGGTAGAGGACAGTTTATTTTTCTGGTAGAGCTTCCAGGATTTGTCTCTGTGACGATAACTTGTTTAGTTTCTTTGGTCAGCCATGATGCGGAATTAGTTTTGATACGCTTATTTCTTAGGGGGCTAGGGAGTTAAGAGTATCTAGGAAGATAGAGTTAAAATGCTAACAGCATTGTCAAGTGGGAGGAGTATTTAGAGGTTGCCAGTTAATTTGTTTAAAGATGTTAGAGAAAATTAAGGGGTTGAAGTTACTGAGATTCACGAGTTTGAATGTAGAGATGTTGGTGTTGGATGGAGCTACTTGATCGAGAAGGATGAACGCAGGGAGATGGTCACTGAAGGTGTCGGGGATAGTGCCACAGAGAGTGATTTTGTTTGGATGGGAGACTAGAATCCAATCTAAGATGAACCCTGGGGGGTGATTTTTGTTAGGGCGAGTAGTAGAAGAGATTACTTGGGTGAAGTTTAGAAGGTTAATGGAAAGTGAGGGGGATGGTGTGTTAATTTTATTCCAGTTGATGTTGACATCACCTAGAATATAGGTTTCATATTTTATTTGAGTTGAGGCCCAGTATAGAATATCTTCAAGGGTGGAGATATTGTTGCCAGGGGAGATGTATAAGGAAATGAAGCAGATATTCTTATGTTTATTTAATCGGAGAAGGCCAGCTGTGATTTTTGAAATTTTTGAAATTAGGGGTAGGGATTTGAAGAGGAATTAGAGAGAGAAGAGTGGAGTAAATTAGAGCAGAGCCTCCGCCTTTTTTGTTTAATCGGTCACTTCTGAGGATGTGGTAACCAGGAGGTAATATTTCAGAGTCAGTAATATGGGGTTTTAGCCAAGTTTCAGAGATGAAAGCTAGGATGTTGGGTTGATTGTGATTAATCCAGGATTGTACATGGTGACATTTGTTGTTAAGGCTCTGGGCATTAATAGTGAAGATTTTCAGAGTGTTAAGGGGGGAAGTGGGAGGAGGAGAAAGGGTGGGGAGAGTTATTTGTTGTAGGTGAGGAAGAGGGTGGAGGGATGGAGTAGTTTGTGCTAAGGCAAGGGCCAGGGTTAGGATGAATGTCTCCTGATAAGGCTAGGACATTGCAGGTGATGAGTTTTGGTCTACAAGGTTTGTATAGTAGGTATTTGTTAGGGTTTAGCAGAAGATTCAGAGAGTGAGTTGTAGTTGAGGTAGAGAATAGTTTGGGATGAAAAAGATGTAATAGGTTGGGTGGAATAAGGGAGGAGGATATGGAGTGAAAGTGAGAGAGTTGGAGAGGTTGTAGTTGGGGTTAGGGATAGTTTGAGTAGGAGGGAGGAATAGAGGAGCTTTATGGGAGTATGAAGTAGCAATATACAGGGTATTAGTAAGATGAGAATGGAGCTGGGGGGTTGAATAGTTAAGGGGAGTTGGATGGGCATGTTAGGACAGGGTAGGGTAATGTACGGTGAAGAGTAGAATAAGTGGTATGCTATTTGAGGAGGGAAAGGTTTAGAAGTGAATGGAGAGAGTGAGATATTGAAGGCAAGAACAATGGAAGAATAAGTGTATAGGGATATTGGAAAAATGTAGTGGGAGTGGAAAGAGAGGTGGAGTGTTCTTGGTTAGAGAATAGGGAGGGGTAATTGGAAAATGACTGTGATTGGATAGTAGGTTAGGTAGGTGGAGTATGTTAGGTATAAGTGTAGGAGTACTGGGGGTGGGTGGGAATTGGGGCAGGGTAGGGGAGGAGTGAGCCCATAAAAGGACAGCGGGAAGAGCCACAGAGGAGTTCACCCAGGGAGAAACAATCAGAGGAGCATAAGCTAATAAAAATAGGTGAGGAGGTGAGATGACACAAAGCCTTGATATAATTTAGAATAAACTGAGAGGATAGGCAGTGAGAATTTAGGAAGAAAGGGAGATAGAGTGGGATTGTAGACCCTTACAGGATATGGGAATCTGAGGCCTGTAAGTTAAACTTAGAACCAGAATGGAGGTCTGGTGGAAACTGTTGGCCTCTAGTAGACAAAAGGCTAAATAGAAGTGGTAATGTCTAGTGAAAGAAAGAATGCAGGGCAGTAGGTTTATTATTCAGGTTGGCTAGGAGTCAATGACCTGTAGTCTAGGAAGTTGAGGGAGAGACAAGGTATAGGAACAGGTAGAATGTTGCTGATTGACCTGGCTGGTGGGAGTAAATTTACAACCTAGGAAATAACACACTATTTGTCTATAGACAGTGGTATAAAGTACATACTTTCACTTATTAATTAGTTCCCTTGGGGGGACTGTCTCAGAGGGAAGGATAGGTTCAGATCCTTAGTGTGGGGAACCTGCATAAAGATGTGGACAAGTTGTTTTTTCAGCAGGCAGGGCAAGTCCTCAAGACTACTGGCAAACCAGGTTGGGCAGCTGGGAATATAAGGGAGAAGAAAGACAGTGTTAAGACACACAAAGAGAAAAAAAATACACAGTTACAGAGGCCTATAGAGGTGATAATTTACGCAGCATAGAAAAGAATAATCTAGCATACTAGTACATTCATAATAGTCAGTATGTCTATGACTCTATCAATGTTAAAGAATAGTCAGGTGTACATGTACATTCATAACAGCCAGTATTACTATGACTCTATCAATGTTAAAGAATAGTCTAGCATACTTGTACATTCATAACAGTCAGTATTTCTTTGACTCAATCAATGTTAACATGGGAAAACAGATAGTTCAGGAGCTTTAAGGATCAAATAATCATGTAATCCCCCCCTTTATTTTTTTCAATTAATTAAAAAAAAGGAAGCCTCTAAATAAGTCCTTCACGTTTGTACTTAGCTTTGTTCGCCCGGTGGATGGAAGTACATTAAATAGGCTAAGTAATACAAGGTACCTAAGCAGAAAAGCTATGTATTCCCTGTACTTTCAAGTTATAGAGTGCGACAACAAAATGCATCTCAAATTATTCAATAACAAAAACACAGCTAATTATCTCTATACTGCTACAAATAACAGCCATAGTTGAGAGAGGTCTGCAAAACAACTCCAGGATGATAAGGGTCGACAGCGTTAGCGTGCCACATGTATTCCGTGTACTTCCAAGTAATAGAATGCAACAACAAAATGCAGCTCTCTTAAATTATTCAATAACAAAAATACAGCTAATTAGCTCTATATTGCTACAATAATGGTCGTGAGTTGGTATGCAAAACAACGCCGGGACACTAGGGTCCGACAGAGTTAGTGTGTCACAAGAGCTGAGCAGTTTTCCATTGATACAAGCTCCTAAAAACAACTCGACCAGGTCAGTTGAAGGCTACTCCAAAAAAGGCTACAAAGCAGACATGCTAATATTTTAAAATAAAAGATAAAAAAGATCCTCTAAGCAAACTAGCTGTGTCATTCAGTATCCTAGCAGTAGCTAGCGTTATGCACATGCAGTCCATGTGCAGAATCGCTTATTAATTACGTTGAGAACAGCCAGGGAAAGAACTGCTACTAAAGCTTCCCATATCAGTCATTTTCAACATTTCTAGTACAAATTTAGCTATTCCTCTAGGACTTTATAAGAATGGTGTGACACAGGTAAAACAAGAAATAAAGAAAGCTTACCTAAAAAACCTTATTTACCCCACCAACAGGAGTGCACAGCACTGTAGAGTTAAGCAGGAGAGAAAAGATGGTGTCCTAAGTAAGAAGGTATATTTAAAAGTTGAGTGATGTCATAGTGGGAGGTGAGAGAGGTGGATGTGTAGCGACAGGTAAAGAGCCAGATTTGGCTAGAGCAATACACTATGCAGCAAATGGAGGGGGTGGGTCTTGTGATGAATGGGACATGGTTCAGTCTTTTAATGTGATCGAGAGCTGATATGTTGGGGAAATAAAGAAAGGGTAGAGAGCAAAGTATTTGAACCAACTAGGAGTAGAGAACATAGGTGGTGAAAAGAAGACAGTGCTCTATAGTAGCAGGTTAGAGCCACAGAGGAGTTCACCCAGGAGAAACAATCAGAGGAGCTATAAGCTAAAGGTAAAAATAGGTGAGGAAGTGAGATGATGCAAAGCCTTGATAGAATTTAGAATAAACTGAGAGGATAGGCAGTGAGGAATTTAGGAAGAAAGGGAGATAGGTGGGATTGCTTAGGCCCTTACAGGATATGGGAATCTGAGAGCCTGTAGAGTTAAACTTAGAAGCCAGAATGGAGGTTCTGGTGAAACTGTTGGCCTCTAGTAGACAAAAGGCTAAATAGAAGTGGTAATGTCTAGTGAAAGAAAGAATGCAGGGCAGTAGGTTTTATTATTCATAGGTTGGCTAGGAGTCAATGACCTGTAGTCTAGGAAGGAGAGGGAGAGACAATGTATAGGAACAGGTAGAATGTTGCTGATTGTCCTGGCTGGTGGGAAGTAAATTTACAACCTAGAAATAACACACTATTTGTCTATATAGACAGTGGTATAAAAGTACATACTTTCACTTATTAATTAGTTCCTTGGGGGACTGTCTCAGAGGGAAGGATAGGTTCCAGATCCTTAGTGTGGGAACCACTTTATAAAGGCGATGGACAAGTTGTTTTTCCCAGCCAGGCAGGGCAGAGTCCTCAAGACTACTGGCAAACCAGGTTGGGCAAGTTTCACTTATTAATGTAGTTCCCCTTGAGGGGGACTGTCTCAGAGGAAGGATAGGTTCCAGAATCCTTAGTGTGGGAACCAGCATAAAGATGTGGACAAGTTGTTTTCAGCAGGCAGGGCAGAGTCCTCAAGACTACTGGCAAAACCAGGTTGGGCGAGTTTCACTTATTAATGTAGTTCCCTTGTGGGGACTGTCTCAGAGGAAGGATAGATTCAGATCCCTTAGTGTGGGAACCATAAAGATGTGGACAAGTTGTTTTTCAGCAGGCAGGGCAAGTCCTCAAGACTACTGGCAAACCAGGTTGGGCAGCTAAAAGAAACCTTGTACCCCACCACCAGGAGACTAATTAGTTGAGGTTAAAATCCAAAGATACTTTAGGCATGAAAGCAAGGTTCATTCATAAGGTTACATTATCTTTACAAATTGTAAGAAACAGAGGTCAGAAAGATAGTTTCTAATTCCGAAATAAGTCAAGCTGATGCTACTGCTACTACAAACAAGGTCTTCCAAGATACATATTTTAACTATACTGCCACTGGTTAAATGCTTGAACTTATCAACTCTTCTACAATAAAGCTGAGGTCCACTAGATGAACCTAGTCCTTCAAAGATTTTATAATTTTTTTGAGATGGTAGAGTGAGTTAATGCCTTGGTGAAAATCAGAAACAACTACTAAATGTACCATTACAGATAAAAAATTATCACCCTTATCAATGATGAACATCAGGAATATTTTTTTTAAGTATCTACTTCCTGTTTCGCAGCCGAGAGAAAAAAAGCTTATCCAAATAATATTGTTTACCTTCTAGTAGAAGATTTTTGGTCTGCTGTTAGGATCTGAGTCACCCTAGGAGGTTGAACAGGCCCCTGGCCATCAAAGGAAATGGGACAACAATGCAGTTAATCTGAACCACTGCAGAATATGATGAGACTTGCCAGACAGATAAGATAGGAGACCTGGGTGGGGCTCTAGAAGAAAGTACAGAGCTACTTTTTGAAACTGCTTCACTGTAGCAAGAGATGACAATGAGGGTTCCAGGTTGGGAGCATGCTGCAATAACTGACAGATGTTAACCCCATTACATGCTGTACTTAGTACAGATACACAATAAGGAGAATGTTTTCCATTTTAAAGATAAAATTTTCTACTGCTGGGTTTATGCATCCTGTATAATGTGTATTTTCCTGAAAACTAGTTCCTAACAAAGTATAAGGCTGACAGTATACAAGCTGTCAACCTATAGCTCTTCATGCTTCACTGCCCCAAACACCCTTCTTACTACAGCAGAAGGGTAGAGATTTTAGGAGGTGTAGAGGTTCATCTTTCCGCTGCTGGATCAACCTAGGTAATAATGGTTGTTCTGACCACAGAAAGCCCTGTGGTCTGTCCAGCTACTGCATGTCTCTGGTGAAGTTCATGCAAAAGACAGCATTACACTGTATTACTCTTCTGATGAGTTTGACTACAGTACTGTCGTGCAATCCTGAGATCTGCATGTGATGGCATGTCTTATAATGTGCACCACATATATGTACTGGAAAACATTAAAGAGAAAAGTTATAAAGTAATGACACACACTGCAGTTCCTGACTTCACAACCCTTACAACAGAATATACTAAAAAGTACTGCCATGATTATGCTATCCACTGTATCATTTCACAAGACAATTATAACTGACAGGTGCAATTATATATCTATATATATATATATATATATATATATATATATATATATATATATATATATATATATATATATATATATATATATATATATATATATATATACCTAAACATATATCTGTACGAGTTCATGTCATTTGTCGGGGATGTGTTGAGTCAGCGATCTCATCTTGGTGATGTGGTCGTTGGTAATGTGGGTTCTCAGGGAACTGATCTGAACCCTGCTCTATATATGAATATATATATATGAACTCATACAAATATATGTAGACGAGATCACCGACTCAACACATCCCCAACAAAGGTAAGTGTATGTACTACAGAATGGAATCTATTCCCGTTTCCGTAATACAGTTAAAAAATAAACAGAAATGTGTATAGCGGGGGGGAAAGCCCCCCTGCATCCCCACACATCCCCCTACTTAAATATACCAACTCTGAGATCACACCACATTGGGAAATGGGAATACATCCCATTCCACACTACTCACCATTGTCAGGGATGTGTTTAGTCGGCAATCTCGCGTCTCAGTGATGGGGTCTGTAACGGGTTTTCGTGGAACTGACACAAACCCATTTGTATATATACACAACACTGCACACACATGCAAACATTCAGACATATAAAGACATGTATATTCATCCATATCACACCCACAAACACACATATGTAAAACCTGTGTGCAAGCACAACACATATGTATACATATATATGTGAACACATGTGTACATGTACATGCAATATGCACCTATGTACACTCAAACTGATATATGCCCCATGCCTTCACACATATATGTTTAGACACACACACATAAGCAGATACACATATGTAAATATACATACAAATATGTGGATATAACCTCACACACACACACACACACACACACACACACACACACACACACACACACACACACATATATGCACATCTGTACACATATGTGCATATATATAAATATTTACACACATGCACATATACATATACAGATGCAAACACATGCTAATATGTATATAAACTAATACATACACACAAACGGGCACACACACACACACACACACACACATATATATATATATATATATATATATATATATATATATATATATATATATATATATGTCCCCTTTAAAACATCTAAAACCCATAACATCTAATTTCATAACACTGAGACCAGAATATCTAAAACCTAAAACGTCTAAAACTCATAACATCAAATTTCATAACATCGAACAGTAAAATCACAGAGAAAATAACATCCCTACATAAATTACACCAAACTACCAAACATACTTTTACTATGTTTCTGCAGGGGACTTGATACAGTGGTGTTATGAAATTAACTTTTTCCCACTGTAGTGTGATCTTGGAGATGGTATATTTAATTTACGGGGGGGGTGTGGGGGGGCAGAGTTTGGTGTCGTTATATGTGGAGGGGATGTTATTTTCCTGTGATTTATAGTGTTCAGTGTTATGAAATTCAATGTTATGAGTTTTAGATGTTCTGGTCTCAATGTTATGAAATGAGATATTAGGGGTTTTAGATGTTTCAAAGTAGACCCATATATATATATATATATATATATATATATATATATATATATATTTGCATTTGTTAATCGGGAGTGTCCGGCGTGAGGTCCATTTTCAGCTGAGGCCCGGGGAGAAAAGTTCCACAGTTAAAATAAACAGACAGTAGTTACATTGGATTACATAGCGATTAACAATTTACATAGCAATTACTTACAACATATTTACAGATGAAGAACATAGTACATCAGTAGACAACTAGAATCTTCATCTGTGATATATATATATATATATATATATATATGTATATAATTTTGTATTATAAGCAAGTCTATATAGCTATTATGTGAATGTATATATTGTTATGGCCAACAAACAACTTTTAAGCATTTTAGAACTTGTATCACGGCACCAAGGTTGCTAGAAGATAACTCAACTATTTGTGACTTAACACATATTATTACTCTTATTTTAACAATGGGAAGAAAACTGAACATCAAACTATATGTGCCATGATTTAGTTGACGTTCAAACACACATTTTACTTACTTTCAGTAATTAATGAAACCCATTTTCTTACCTCCCAGGCAGCACAACACCAGAAAAACTAATAAGTACATTTTATATTTGCAGACAGAACTAGACTATGGCATCTAATACATAGAATATTACAACAACCTGAATTGTACTACTGTACCTCTATGAAAGTCTAATTTTCAGAAGCTAAATAACGATTGTGCTAGTAAAATACATGCATATTCAGTGTGTATACGAATATGTGCAGATATTAATAGATTTTTTTTTTAAATATACTTAGAATGTAGTGGATAGTAATAATAAAACAGTACCACAGAACTGGTATTTCACTTTATATTTTCACACTGTGGGTGTACTTTTCTAATTTGTGATGAAAATTTCTTGTCTCAGGTATAAGTGTCTGCTGATATTTGGGTTTAAGGAATTGTGGGATAGGGTTAGAAATGGAAACATTGCTGTAATATTTCCATGAAAGTTTGAAGTTAGGAACAGTTTACAATGCAGATGGCTTTTGATTACAGAATCTACCTCTGGAACACAGATTAACATACTGTATGGTGCATAACTGAAGCAAAAAATAATTAAACTTCCTTTCAGCTACTAGAGAACAGCCATAAAGTAGGAACAATATCCACAAGAGTAATCTGGATATCTGTAGGAAAGAAAAAAAGATGTTAGACATAGTCTAAAAAAGGAGGAAGCACCCACCCTTGACATAGCCGCAACTAACAAGAGAGAAGGAGTTCCACAAAATAAAGACTAGTGGATCCAGAACTGCAAGAACCAAACAAAATGTCTGAAATCCAAGAGAAGCTAGATAAAAGTATACAGTGAAGTGATGATGATGATGAGCGACTCTTTAAGGGAATATAACAAAAGACATGAGAAGTTGTTTTGTTCTGCATGTTTTGTTCATTTGAAAAGTTGTACTTTTACCTGTTGAATTACTTGACATATTTCTTCTCTTACCAATGTAAAGCTGATTTGTCATTCTACTCATTTCTCATATCATCGAATATTTGGAGTGTTCTAGTAATTTTTTGTTGTATTATGTTCATCATTTATATTAGAATCTGTTTACTACATCTTATGTGTATTATATTTGCTGTACTGTCTTAGTATAACTAATTACTGGAGCTTTTCTCCCCAGGCCTCCACTGAAAATGGGCCTGGTCCAGTCGGAATTGCCCAGGTAACAAATGTAAAATAAAATAAATAAATAAATAAAGTTAGAAAATGCCTTGTCAACCCATTTGGATGATATCAAAAGATTAAGAGAGTAGGGAGTGAACACACAGCGTGATTAGCAGAGAAGGCGGTCATGCAGGAAAAAATGATGGAAAAAATGAAGGAAAATGGAGACGTAATTATGCAAAAATTTGAGGTTCACTGATGTGCTTGAAGGAGTAGAAGTAAAGACTGCAAGAGGTACGTGGCAGTGGAACTAAGTAAGTGGATGGGCATATCCTGGGCAAAATGTTACTGGATAGAGTGCACAGAGTCTGTGTGCTGGCAGGATTAGCTGCCTATTTGCCAAGACCAATAAATAGTAATATAAGCGCATACCTATCAGTTAAAGGAGCAACTGCTGAGTGAACTCTGGAAAAAGGGAATATTTTGCTGGTGAGTTGAAAGAAGAGTATATGCTGATCAGGATTATTCATGGAATCTAGTCAGAAAAGGAACAAGTATGGGCTACTCTTCACAGAGTATAGGGCTTTAAAGCTGACTTATCCTGCTGTGTTAAAAGTCTTTTTCCTGACAGAAATAAAATGATTCCTCGAACCAGAAGCAGTGTTGGCTGTGACTGATAAGTACCAGCAGTTTTTTTCCCCAACATAATGGCTAAAAGAACTTGTGTGAGAGAGGGATAGCAGAAGGGAATTGACAAATGAAAGTTGAGAGGAAGATACAGACAGTCAAACATTTCCCATTCTTTCACAAAAAAGAAGCAAGTAAATCAAAGAGAGATGGAAAGGAATTCCAAGAGAATGAGTGACACCTGACAATACAGCATAATGAAAGGGCAGGCCGTTTATCTGATGATGAGCTGCAGGAAGAGGAAGCAGAACAATAACATAAACAATCTTGATGTTTATAAAGAAAATAATGCTTATTATGATCTGTAAAGATGTCTGGGAGTCTTGTTATTCTGTATACATATATATATATATAGATAGATAGGTCTACTTTTTTTAATCGAAATATCATTATTTCGAACAAGAAGAGTATGAACTTACTTTCACGAAAGTGCACTTCAACGAAAGTGCACTTTCGCAAATTCCAGTTCAGCTGACCAGCAATAAAAATAAAACAGAGCACTACAGTGGGGATAAGGGAATATACCTGTTTCCTCACTGTTGTGGGATCTTGGAGTTAGTATATATAATGCAGCAGGGGGATGGGGGGGTGCAGGGTGGCCTGCCCCCTGCAAAATGGAGTTTAAAGTTTTGTTTTCTGTTTTTATTACCGGTTCGCTGAACCAGAATTAAAAAGTGCACTTTTGTGAAATTAAGGTCTTACTTTCTTGTTCAAAATAATGCTATTTTGAACAAAAAAAGTAGACCTATTGCAGATATCACTCACACAGACACATACATATATCACACACAGACACACATACTTATCAGTGATACTAAATGAAACATTTCTCCCAGTGATCCCTGAACAAGCAGTTTTACTGACACCAAGAGTGACATTTCCCCAAATGACTCTAGCAGTGGTTTGTCCATGTACGAACAAGCACTTCACTGACACTAAATGCAACATTTTCCAAAACAATCCCTTCAGTAGTTTATCCATGTATGCCCAAAAGCACTTGCTGCACTTCAATGTATCAAAAGGAAACAATTCCCCCAGCAATCCCTTCAGTACTTTGTCATCACAAGCATTTCACTAACACTAAATGAAACATTTCCTCAGTGACCCCTTCATTAGTTTGCCCTTGTCTGTATAAGCACTTCAGTAATAGCAAAATGCAACATTTCCCACAATAGTCCCTTCGATAGCTTGTGCATGTATGCCCAAGCACTTCACTGCGACTAAATGAAACATTTCCCTCAGTAACCCCTTAATTAGTTTGTCCCTGTTTCACTGCACTTCACTGACACCAAGATGATTATTTTTCCTGTTGACCCCTTCTGTAGTTTGTCCATGCCTTTACAAGCACCTCACTGACACCAAATGAAACATTTCTCCTAGTGATCCCTGCACAAGCACTTTTACTGACACTAAGTGTAAGATTTCCCCCAACAACCATAGCAGTAGTTTGTCCATGTATGCCTAAGCACTTTACTGATGTCAAATGCAGCATTTCACCAAACGATCCCTTCAGTAATATGTCCATGTTTCCATAAGTATTTCATTGACAAAAGATGAAACATTTCCCCAGTGACCCCAGCAGTAGTTTGTCCATGTTTGTCCAATCACTTCATTCACATGGAATGAAACATTTCTCCCAACAGTCCCTTTGGTATTTTGGCCATGCATGCCCAAGGACTTCCACTGTCACCAAGTAAAACATTTCCACTAATGACCTCTTCATTAGCTTGTCTATGTATGTCCATGCACTTCACTGACACCAAATGAAAGATTTTCTCTATTACCACTACTGTAGTTTATCCATGTATATACCAGCACTGCAGTGACATCAAACAAAACATTTCTGCCAGTGTCCCTACACAAGCACTTCACTGTCACGAAAATGAAACATTTCCCCATATAATCCATTCAGTAATTTGTCAATGTCTGCACAAGTACTTCAGTGACAACAAATGAAACATCTCCACCAATGATTACCACAGTAGTTTGTCCATGTATATCCAAGCACTTCTCTGACATCAAATGAATCATTTCCCAAGATGCTTTCAGTAGTATGTCCATGTTTGCACAATCACTTGACTGACCCCAAATGAAAGATTTCCCCAATGACCTCTACTGTACTTTGCTCACATATGCACAAGCATTTCACTGACATCAATTGAAACTATACTAATATACAAAGTAGCAGACAAGAAGAGAAACACCATATTCACTGTTAGTAGACAGAATTGTATTACACACTACTTTACATAACTTGTTCTACTGCAGATTGCATTGCATGATATTTCTTGTGAATTATAGTAGTTATAGAAGTATCATTTCATAACTAAAACTTAAGTATTAATAAGGACACACTGAAATTCATCTTGCTTCGTATTTCTGACACATGATGAAAATAACTGAATTTACTACAAGCTTAAAATGATGGTTAACACCTGTTCCTGTTTTACTACAAAGAGTCCTTATTTAGGTAACTGCATCCTGGAGGGGGACTCATAAAATAGCCAACGGCTTGATAATTTACAACAAATGTATTTTCAAAGTTTCCTAAAATTGTTGTATAAAACAATCTGCATCTGAAATATTAAATGTAAAAACAGAAACAACTCAAACTCTGCAAGAATGATCTTTTATTTGGAAAAAAATATGAAATAGTGTGATCTGCACTGGTTGCATATATGCTTTGTCTTGACAACTCTCTTGTTTCCATTAAAAAAATGACCCAGTGTGTATATTAGAAAAGGTGGCTACTTTAGGGATAAACGCAATTATACATTCACTGCATCTTATTCCTAGCCCATGCCAAAACAATACATTACCAAACAACATACCTCTTAACTGTCCAGATTTTCACAGACTGTGCAAATTTTTTACTCCCATTGTTGGTCTATTCCTCACAAAATGTGTGGCTTTCTGTCTGATCACTGAGGATTGAAGTAACTAAATAATGACATATATTTGAGTTTCATCTTCATATCATTCAGGAAATGCATGCTTATACAAATTCTGTTATTTTAGCAACTTTCTAAATTTATAAAATAAATATTTAAAATCTGTCCCTATTTTGGGGGCTTTGTCCACCCATTATTTTAGGCTCTGTTCAGATTTCTTGTACTAAGAGGTTGAGGTATGCCAAACAAGCAACAGTTACTTCCCAGTAGATAGAAGCAAGTGGCAATCTGAAAATGCATTAAGTACTCTGCCACAAGTGTTATCATACAAATACATTCTTCTACCAATATTGCTTTGGTAAAGGAATATGCTGCAACATGTAAAATTATGGCAAAATAGTATCAATAGATGTCATGAACCTTAATAATTATAGATACATTTGCACTTGTAATAAAAATGCATTACATTAAAAAAAGCATGTATAATGCAAAAACAGGAGAACATTTTATTAAAACAAATAGTGCAAAGATGGCATTGTACATTTCATTACACATGTCAGAGTGAAATATGAAAGGATTTGAAAGTGTCCAGTGATTGTTTTAATAAAAGTAACAACAACAACAACATTTCCCTGCCTTTTCATTATGCATGTGTCATGTAATGTAGTGTTCTTGTATTTCCCTGCTGATAGACCTATTAGTTGTTAGGTCAAATGCCATTAAAAAAAAAAAAAATAGGCGGAACCAGTAGCTTGATCTTAGTAATGCTCCAGAGTAATTTTAATAAGTCAAAATATACTTGCGATTCCTTGTTGCCGTTTTACCGGCAGGCGTTGTTATGGAAACGGTAAACAAGAAGAAAAATGCAACCTGCTGTGTGCGGCGATTGCTGCACTGAAATGGCACCATATGAACATTTAAAGATATTTTAACTTACAAATTCACCAATAATTGTAATAAAATACACAGAAACCCCGTGTAATGCAGAAGAAGCACAGTTAAAAGATACAGTGAGCACTTTATTATTGCAGCTTATTGTAGACGCTTCTGTCACACTGTTTCCGTATATTCTGAAATTGAATGGGTTTTCTTCATTATATCATTGACTTTGCCCAGTCCTTCTAATTTTTTTTTTTAGTTTTAATAGTAAATCACTTTCATTTTTATACTTCAAATTATTCTGAAAATGCATATAGATGCAAAACTAGTTATCTGCTAGCTTTGTAAAGCAGATTGCAGTAATGTAAAAAAAAAAAGTGCCCGATTTTGAATCTTAATTTTCTCTGTCTGCAACTCTTGAGCTGATAAGTTGAGAGGTAAATGTGCGGTATGCAAACAAATAAATTAGAACTATTAATGTGTTCATAACTATGCTTCAGACCCTCCCAAGTCCTTGCTGCTCCAGTTTCATCGGCAAGCAATTTTACTGCAATACGGTTTTGGGAGCAGTAAACTAGTCTTACTTTGTGCATTGCCGCACAGCTACTGGCTGATTTGTAGTGATACAAATTAAATGTCTACAGCGCTTTAGCTATACATCTGCCCATAATAACCTACATTAAATAATATAAAAAAGTGGACCCAGTTACTGGAACAAACAGTGAGAACTTTTAGTTTTTGGAGTCTGTAAATGAGTATTTTTTATGCAGAAACTGACAGGGTAGAAACTAGTAAACTCGTGATTGTAAAGGTATCTGAGAGGAATGGAAAGTCAAAGATGAGTGCACACTGGGACCTAAAACAAAATTGGAACTGTAGAATCACAGGATATTGAAAGTAAAATGATACTGTGGGTGTGAATTTAAATGACATCATTAAAATGGGCGTTACTCTGGTCAGATTAAATGCGACCCGAATTTTAAACACTGGGATTGTCCCAGTGTAATAGAGTCCCATAGGATATACGCAAATGACAGTTTAAGGTCATCAAGTGCTTCAGCTACATATGGCTTCTGAATATCCATGACTTTTTCCTTTCTCCTTTTTAAGTCTTTATGGGCAAATTCAGGCTAATAAAGCCAAACCCAACTAGCTGTGAACATGCTCATTTTGGCCTGCTTATGACATCATCAGCATAGCATAATCGAACTGTTTGGCTATATTGTGGAAACACAGGGTTTTTAAACCCAGCTGATTTCCATAACCATTAAGGTATCTGCAGAATATCCCAACAAAAACTAAACCAAAAAGTAAAAAGGTCACACAGACAAACCAACTAGTAAAAACTACAAGAAAAAAACTAGTCAAGCAAGAGTTTTCACTGTGTGATGCCTTAAACCTCCTGTCCCATGGGATATATGCAAATAACACCTTAAGGACATAAAGTATTTCAGCTATAGAGTTCTGAATGGCCATAACTTTTTACTTTTTACTTTTTAAGGCTTGTGTGACCTGCTTACTTTTTGGTTTAGTTGTAATTGGGATATTTTGTAGACACCTTAATAATTATAGACATCAGCTGGGTTTAAAACCCCTGTGTTTCTCGAGTACAGTCAAACAATCCACTTATGTTGTATTGATAAGGTCATAAAAAGGTTGAAATGTTGATGTTCACAGCTAGGGAGGTTTGGTTTGATTGGCCTAAATCTGTCCATAAAGACTTAAAGGAAAGCGTCATGGTGTCATCCTTGAGCCAGTATTATGGCTTTTGTGGAGTGGAAAATCCACCTGCTAAACTCTTTGGATTGCATGGCTAGGTTCTATATTCTTCTTTAGGCCATCTGACTAGTAAGAACATGGGAATATGTGAAGAGTTGGAAATGTGTAAGATTAATACAGTATTTGAAACTAAAGCAAAACAGAAAGTTAGAATATGCTAAAATAATAAAAATAAAATCAAAAGAGAAGCCATGCAGGTCCCCATCATGACAAACAAAATAGCACCTGCTAACAAACAGGCAGCTAGGAAATGTACCCGGTATAAACACTATTATTACAAACATAATAAGGGGCAACATAAAGCAAAAACAAATCAAGTTTGCAGAATGCGTAGAGATGTTGGTCATTATGTGTGAATGAATCTTAAAAAATAAGATGTCATGGGGCAAAATATCAATGTTGTAGACTATGAAAAATCACTGAATAACCAAAATGTTTGTGGGTGAAAAATAAATATATTTGTGGATACAGTACAAGCTAATGGTAGAGTTAGAATGTACAAAAGATAGCTGTAAGATGAAAAGCCTAACAATAAAGTTGTGAATGAGAGCCAAAATAATTTTTAGGAAGGCTGGATTAAGAAATTCTTGATAAATAAAAAGTTGTTGTGATTAAGTTAGACACTGGAGCAGATTGTGATGTAATGCCTGTATTCAGAATGTTGCCTCTACAGTGTAAGTTAAGTATGTTTGCATACATGTTATTATCATATATTTGTATTTTATGTCTGACAGATACATTACTAAGCATGTCCAAAATAATTTCTTGTTGAAATTCACTGGATCGTTAGCAGTTGTTTCCACTCCACTAATATTTTCATGTTGGTGTAATATTAAATCTTTTTCAGATGACTGTATTTTTGTATGCTTTCAGAATATACAGCACACAAAAGATCTATCTTTTACTGTATCTAACATTCCATCTTTAAACTGACAATGTACTGCTAGCCTGTGAAGTTTTGCAGCATATTGTTGTATATATCACTTTTAAGATGATTTGTTTGGTGGAGACTGTATCCTTCATCCTTAGCTCAAACAGGCTGAAAGGCTTTTATAATGTCTGTAATGTCCTGCACCTAATAACTGCACATTATCCCATATGTTTCGATGCCCATCACATTAGCTAGGACCTACACCTTCTTTTCATTTTACTCCCTTTTACTTAATAGCCAAGTCAAACACTTTCTGTACACTCTGACCAGTTTGCTCATATATTTCTTACATCACCTGCCATGTAGCAAATGTATTATTTAAATGCTTACAGTTTTGAAAAGTCACTGTATGAATTCAGTTTATACTAAAAAATCCCAAAGTTTGTTCCCTTTGTATGCCTAAAACAACCCCTTGTAATATTTTATACCACCTATCACACTGCTAATCCATACCAAAGTCAAAACCATATTGCTTAAGTTATTTCCTTGTAAAATCATCAGTATCTTCATTGTGTAATCTCTGATTTTAATTTTGGATACATTATCTAATAATAAGTTACTTCGTGTTAATAAATTACTTCTGTATATGATTAATATTTGAGTTTAGTTTCAGTGACCTTTTATACCACCTACTCTCACAGATGAGACATATACACACATAGGCAGTCACAATATATTAAACCTATTTAAATTTTAGTGTAATCATTTTTGGAGGCTCTTACCCCTACAACCCAGTTTCTAAATATATTAGGTTTGAGGTTGCAGTCAATCAGTAGAAAGAGAAAAATGTATTTCCATTTTTTCTGAGTTAATGCAGCCTAGAGGTTCATACTGCTCGTGATCAAGCTCCCTCTACAGGAGGTGCTGGGAGGCTGCAAAAGAACTTTTCAGTTGTATTTTTAATGTCAGTTTAGTACTGGTCAGTGCAGAGGGTCAGTGTTGTCAAGATGTGACTCTTTGGTAAGCACAACATCAGTCACATCACTAGACCTTGATATTTAGTCATTTTCTTCACAAAATGCATTAAATATAATGCTCCTTTGGCATGTATCTGTCCAGAGACATACAGCAAATGGAATTCCCACACAGATGCCTTACTAAAACAATATAAGGCCTAAATAATATGTCCTACATGGACCAACTTAAAGCCCTGTCACTATAGTCTGTATTCTACAGACTGCTAAGAAGTGGCATCTGGCATACAAGGTATCCTCTGTCCCAATATTTAATAGGCTTACTGCACATCAGCAAGTCAAATGGCATCATAAATATTCAACCCCGGGATCTAAACCTCTTCTGCAACATTAGCAGAATGGTTTGGAGGGACAGGTATATCTGTCAGCAGATACCACTGCTCTGGAACAGACTCCCCATCTGTGTAATAGAAAGCTCATTCCTGTCTAACAACTTGGATCTATGGAAGGGTAGTAGAAAATTTACCCCAAGACTGCCTCTCTGTACTACCTATGGACAAAGGCATCTCTTAAATGCTTTATCCCATACATGGGTGCCCTCAAATTATCTACAGTAGGATTCCAATTATTCTTACTAAGAGTAGTATATAATTATAGAACATGGAAATGGCAAGGCCAATCTAACACCAAACTCTCTCCCATTTATGCACCATGTGGTATATTGGGCAATGAGCACCTTTCAGTGATTGTTGTGTCTGTAGCAGTTACAGGGTTTTATGGGCTCAGGTTGCTAGCCCAAGCTAACCTACTCAGAGGGAGCACCACATACCTAGAGCCAATTTAGAATGTCCAATCCACCTACTAAATGTCTTTGTAATGGAGGAGGAAACAGGAGCACCCAGAGAAAACCCATATGAATGCAGAGAATACCTGCAGACTCCACACAGAAGGAACCCCAACCAAGAATCAAACCGGAGAACCTCTTACTATGAGGCAACAACGCTAACCACTACACCACTGTGCCATCCCAATACCCAGCAGAAGAGGTTAATTCAAGCAACAAAAGGAAAATTGTCTAGCCTTAAAATGGCCCACAAAATCAACTAGCCTAGTACTTACTTATGAACCTTTGCTTGCTTTATATAGCACTTGTATGTACAGTACAACTAAGTCTATTGATCTATAATATATTTTTCTGTTATGTCTAACTGTCTCTTGATCTATAATAATTTTTTCTGTTATGTGTTAAATGTTTGTGTTCCGTTTTGAACAACTCATTTGTTTATAAAAATAACTGCATAGAATATTGTCTTGTAAAACACTACAATCAGTGTTAAATGAAGGCATTTTGCATAACTGTATGTACTATGTAAACTGTTTATAGACATTACAGTAGATATATTTAATATACAGTTTCTTGTTACAGAATTCATAAAGTAGTGCAAATGTTGCTTACAGTAGTGGTAAGAGGAATGGAGAATTGTAGCTGTGAGAAATTATTACAAAAGATTGACGTTGTTTCATGGGTGCCAGAACCATAGAGCCAGGGGGAGGGGGAGCCCCCTCCCCCCATTTTTACAGCTGCAAGACCCGTCAGAAAAAATTAATGAAGTGGGGCTTTCATGCTAACATGGATTCACATGTTCATAGGTTCATAGGTTAGTACTAGGCTATCAGCCCTAGGGACTATACAAGCCTAGCCATAACAATTCCCTGGCTATTTCTTCCCACACTATTTACTTTCCTGGACCCTGTCTAGCAGGGCGAATGACGTGATCCCTGGGGTGAATTTCCTTTCTCCCATCCAATCATCAAGGTTCCTTTTGAAGAGGGCCAAAGAGGTGCTCTGCTTGACATGTATGGGCAGTCTGTTCCAGAGTCTGGGGAGTCTCTGGGTCAGGAACCTATCCCTCCAGCATGTTTTGTTTATTGTGATGACAAGGTTTAGACCCCTGGAGCATGTGGCTCTGAGGGATTGGGATTTCTTTAAGTGTAGCATGCCCAGCAGCTCTTGGTTTGACATGGCCTTGTATGTTAAACAGAGATCGCCTCGGAGTAGACGATATGCAACAGAGTATAGCTGGAGTTTTTTAAGGCGGTCAGCATAGGGCATCTGCTTTAGGCCTGTGATTTTTTTAGTGAGGTAACGTGGAAGGTAAACTAACTAAACTAGCTGTTCTTGTTCTCTTATTGCTCTGTGTTACAGGAGTGTGTGTGTGTGTGTGTGTGTGTGTGTGTGTGTGTGTGTGTGTGTGTGTGTGTGTGTGTGTGCGTGTGTGCGTGTGTGTGTGTGTGTGTGTGTGTGTGTGTGTGTGTGTGTGTGTGTGTGTGTGTGTGTGTGTGTGTGTGTGTGTGTGTGTAAAATGCCTCAGTTAGGTCTACCTGGTGGTTAGTGTTACCAGGCTCATACAAGAGCCTGAATTCTCTACCCATACCACCACTTGTGATTCAGGGAGTTGAGTCCATAGCTCTCAACTGTCCAGATTTTCAGAGAATATTTGGCTCATACTTTTGGTCTGTTCCACTTGAAATATGTGTTTTTCTGGCAAATCAGTGAGAATGGAATTCACTAAATAATGATGGCCCTTTAAGTTTCAGTCTTTCTATCTTTCAGGAAACACGTTAACACAAAACACTTTATTTTAGCAGCCTTCTAAGATTATACAAGCAATAGTTAAAATGTGTCCCTGGTTTTGGGCCATTGCCCCTCCCCCCCCAAATACATTTTGGCTTTTTACAGATTTCTTGTGCTGCGAAGTTGAGAGATTTAGTTGTGTCAAGTGGATTTTACAAGGAGCTGAGAGCTTCTGGGGAAGAGAAGTTTAGTGCTAATTATGCTAAGTCATTTATATTGCTAGTAGCACAACAGGTAGTATGCTGGCTTTTGATGCAGAAGGCTGTGGGTTCTATTCCCACAATATGTAAATGGAGAACTAATACTGTAGTGTGCTGCACGTTTGCCATCCATTTCTCATTGCAAAATTAACAGCTTATCATTTTTTTTAATGTAGCATAGGCAATTTATTCTTCAAGGGCAACAGGCACTTTATTTATAGATGAAACAATGAAATATAAAGCTGTTTGCTAACAGCAACCTCTTCATTAGTTATAGATCCCATTAATGTGGACTTATTTAGATGACTTACTTCTGCAGAGATTTTGCATATTTACTGTTATTGGTGGATTGTAATGACAGACGTTTGAGTGGCCTTTTATGGGTGAAATTTTCTGAAATGGGTAGTTCTGTCATTATTGGTTCATACATTTTGTTTCATTGCTTACTAGAAGACTGTTCCAAACTACAAATTTAAAACACATTCTAACAAGTGGTGCTGTATTATACAAGGAATATAATTTAATACAATCAGGTTAATACAATCAGGAAGGTGAATCAAAGAATGGATATATGTGCTTATTCACAGGATGCAGGAGATCAAAATAGGGGAGATCCTTCTACGTGGCTCACCTCATCACAAAAGGTTTCTCATCCAGAAAAAAAGAGGTCATTGATCCCCTCTACTCATCACTCATTAGACCCATTATAGAGTACAACACTCCTTTTGGTATGTACCTCACAAGACATCTACAACAACTGGAAAGGCCACAGAAATACCTCACAAAGAGGATTACTGGCCTCAAACAGATGCCCTACGCAGACCGTCTCAAAAAACTCTAGCTTTACTCCGTCACATATCACCTACTCGGAGTCAATCTCTGCCTAACATACAAAGTTATGTCAAACCCAGAGCTGTTGGACATGCTCCACTTAAAGAAATCCCAAATCCCTCCGAGCTACACACTCTAGGGACCTAAACCTTATCACCACAATAAACAGAACATGCTGGAGGGATAGATTCCTATCCGAGAGACTTCCCATACTCTGGAACAGACTACCTATCTATGTCAAACAGAGCTCCTCATTAGCACTCTTCAAGAAAAATCTTGATGATTGGATGGGAGATAGGAAATTCACCCCGGGGATCACGTCTGTGGCTCTGCTCGACAGGGGCACAGGAAAATAATTTTCTTGGGTGGCGAAAGCCAGGGTACATTTTTGGCTAGGCTTATATAGGCCCTAGGACCAATAGCCTAGTACCCTCCTATGAACCTATGAACCTATGAGACCAGTCACCAATGGAGTCCCCCAGGGTTCGGTGCTGAGACTTTTTCTGTTTGGCATATGCACCTCAAAAGGAGAAGGAAATACCAAAGGGCTTTGGCTGACTAAGTCTGAGATGACTGCAAGCTAGGAGCAGTTATTGAATCTCCAAATGACTTAGCCATCATGCAGGAAGGTTTGTCCCAAACAATAACTGGTGCCAGAATGATGAATTGAAACTAAACTCCAAGAAATACATTATCATATCCTTTGGGAAGTCATCTACTCCAGGGAACTACCAAAATGACAATGCCCTCTGAGACCTGACCCAGTTGTTTGGCATTTGGGAACTTGTTGCATACAGTGACCTAACCTTTGGCCAACATGTGCCCAGAGTCATAAGAAAGTCTTTCTATATTGCACAGCTTATAAATAAATCGATTTTGACTAGATCTAGAGATGTTATTGTCCCCCTTTACAAAGCCCTCATTAGGTCAGTCATTTTGTATAATGCCCACTTTGGCATGTATCTGTCCAGACCCATGCAACAATTGGAATACCCACAGAGATACCTTACTGAAAGGATGCAAGTCGTAAACAATAGGCCTTGCATGGACCACCTCAAAGATTTATCACTATACTCAGTATCCTACGGAGTGCTTAGAGGTGGCATTTCTGACATACAAGGCATCCTCCGACCTAATACAGATGGACCTACTGAACATCAGTAAGTCAAATGGCATCAGAAATACTCAGTCCAGGTATCTAAACTGAATGTTGTGGAGAGATGGATATACATCACAGAGGCTACCACTGTTCCAGAACAGACTATCCATTCAAGTAAAACAAAGTTCACCCCTGGCCACATTCAAATGCAACTTGGATCTAAGGATGAGTAAAAGAAACTGTACTCCAGGATTGCCCCTCATGCCACTAATGGATAGAGGCAGTTCCTAAATGCTGCATCCTTTACATGGGCCCCCTCAAGTTATCTATAGTATGACCACATTTATTCTCACTGGGGCTAATATACAATTATCAGCCATGGGATAGGTAAGACCAATCAGGAAATGTTAATTCAAGCACCAAAAGGGAAACTGGCTAAGCTTAAAATGTCCTCCAAGTGAACTTATGTTGTGGTAGTAATTAGTTTTAAAAAAATGCCCCTTTTAGATCACTGAGTGCCCCTCTCATCCTTGCCCCCTCCCCCCCCCAGTCTTCAACATCTTCCAGCACCTCTGCATTGTTTGATATGGTTAAATAATGAGGAACAGACATATGCTAGGAATATACAGGATGGTAAAAGGGTAGCAGAACTGAGTATTAACTAAGGTGGCTAAAAAGACAGAAGTAGCAATTTAAATGTGGAAGGCCTCAGACTAGTCTAAGGAACCGTCATAAAATCCATTTATCCATTTGCATGTCGGTGAGGTGCTCAAATAACATTCGTGGGATCAGTTCAAGCAGCTTTGTTACACACAAACACATCACAAATGAGGCTTTGTAACTTAAACTTAAATAAACTTATAAACAGACTGACTACCACACTCAGACATGTTAACACTCTGGCTGTTCTCTCAAAATGGCACTGCTGCCTGCACGTGCTCAGTATTTATATGCATGTGCTACATCTGGATATGCTTCTTAAAGGTACATGCACATGCTCTGATCTACATCCTCCCTCTTTGAGAAATGATTCAAATTCGAAATGACAGTATTCAATGACATGCAATTTACAGAAATAATTTTTTTTGACATGCAGTTATACAAAACTAATTCTTTGACATGCACTCATACAAAATCATATACAAATAAAACAATCATGTCTAGGTTGCTGTGTATTTTACACTAGGTCTAGAAATACAACTTGATCATGTAACATAAAAGTCAGAATTGGATATAACAGTGTCTTTAAGGAATGTTCAACTTTGGGGATATCTGGAACATCATCAGGAACGGGAATGGATACTGAGACATGTTCCTCGGTACTAACTTTGTCAGAGTTGTTCTAAGATTTAGAGTCTGTATCACAGGTATGATGCTACAATATCATTTCTGATATAAGAAGAAGATATATATGGTTTCTCAGTAGTAGCACTAAAATCTGAACCCCTGTGACTAACACTTGCTCTAGAACCTGCTGGAAAGCACTAGGAAGCCTTAAACTGATACAAGCATGCAACTCTCCTTGTTAATTAGGAGAAATGAATCGTAGACACTAAACAGCCTATAATTGCAAAGTACCTTGCAAAGGTAAGGGAAAACAGCTCTTGTACTTTACAAAAAAGCACCAAAACAGGCATGTCCAAGGGTCAGGTTCAGGTGATTTCTCCTGTCCATCTGGTGAATCTGGGCATACTGGGGCAATGCAGCAACTGCCTCATGTACACTGACAACCCTCTCCTCCTACCACCCAACACTACAACCTGCGAGAGATGCACTTACATAGCCAAACTGGAAGCAAAGCTCTCTCCAGCCAAGATTGTGCTAGACAGTCAAGAGAAGAAGGTTAACACCTCAACACATAGCCCTTCAAAACCCACACTATCAACACCCACACATAGAAACACTAAACCCACATATGTGGAGGCCCTTAACATTAACCTCCCCAAGCAACAACGACCTCCAAAGCTGAAACACAAACAAACACCAGTCACAACCAAAGTGACACATAGCTCGCAACATGTGTGCCACCCAACAACATACCCTAAGGCAAGACAACATACCCAACACTTTAGTCATAGGTGACTCTATAGTCAGACACACTGATGTCCCACTCACCAGGCTGAACAAGGAGAAAATTACAGTCAGCTGCCTGTCGGGTGCCAGGATCCGCCACATAACGCATGCACTCAAGTCACTCCACAACAAGTACAAATACGACTCTGTCATTGTCCATGTTGGAGTGAATGACTTGAGACGTACCTCCCTGAACTACATGAAAAGAGATATGGAAGAGCTCTCAGATCATGTGGCCCAGGCAGGTATGACCCTAGCCCTGAGTAGCATCCTGCCTTTGCCCAGAATGATACCACAGTATAAGGACAAAATGATTGACTTCAACAACTGGCTAAGCTTCTGGTGCCACTCAAAGGGGATCCAGTATCTGTCTGCCTGGGATGACATGATCGGCAAACAACAATGCTTTGCCAGAGATCGTGTGCACCTGTCACCCCTGGGATTCAGGCTACTGGCTAAAGCTCTTGCCACCCCTATAGTGCCTTTTTAGGCAAGGTTCAAAGGACAAAACCACCACTGTAACAGATACAAGTATGCAAAATCTGAAGGTAATGCTACTCAATGCTAGAAGTCTAAACCTCAAAATGCACTCTCTCAAGGCACTCCTAAAAATGGAGAACATTGATATCTGTGCAGTAACTGAGACCTGGTTCAATGCTCCAGAGAACACCCCTGCAATACCAGGCTACAACTCTTACCACACTTTTCGGTCACCAAATCAAGACTGAAACACTAAAGGTGGAGGAGTATCCATATTTGCCAAGGATATTCACACATCCAGGCTAGTTGCCCAACACAATGCATCTGAAATTCTCCAGGTGCAACTAACACTAGGTAAGACTGCAATCAAAATTGTAGCTTGCTACAGATCCCCCACCATGCCGCAAGATTCTCACTACACCTTTCTAAACATACTGGAAAATATTAAGATACAACCAAACACCCTAAGACTGGGTGATTTCAACTACCCTGCCATTAACTGAGAAAACTACTCGTGAACCAACACCTTTTCCCAACGGTTCTTGGAATTCATAAAGTCCAATGCCCTGGATCAACTAATCCATTGTCCCACCAGGGGCTCCAATATCCTAGACCTGGTCATTACCAACATGGGAGATAGATGCTCCACACCAGTGGTCACACCCTCATTGGTCAGGTCTGACTATAAGCAAATCACCCTTGACATCCACATCCCACCCCCAACCCCCAGTAAGGAAACCTCCGTAAAAAACGTCTCCAAAGCCAACTTCATTCTACTCAAGTCAGAAGTGACAAATTTCATGACACCCATGCAGATGGGAGCTGAAAGTTCGACTGCTGAATCCTATACTAAGGCACTGTACGAGCACATCCACTCGTGCATGAATCGTGCCATCCCAAATAGAACCAAGACACTCTCCACCAAAAAAAGGAAGCCAATCGGGTGGTCCCCTGCCATAAACAAACTATACAACAGAAGAAAGAAACTGTTGCAGAAAAGAGGGAAATCCCAGGATGCAAAAAACTCCATTACCAGCCTCAGTAAGAAGCTGAGATCCCTCATAAAATCCTCCAAAGCTAATTATGAAAATAAAATTGCCAAAGATTCCAAAGACAACCACAAGGCATTCTATAGTTATGTCAAGAATCTAAATGGCAATGCTCAGATATGCTCTGAGCTACAACAGAATGGCATTAAATATACTGATCCCAAGGATATTGCCAATATCCTGGCAGATCAATTTAGTGCCAACTTCACCCCCCTCTCACCCCCTAAAGGGCCCATCTCAATACCAAAGGATTGCCAAATTCCGGTAATCACGGCCACACAGGTAGAAACAGCACTCTCCAAAGCTAAGAATACAGCCTCCATGGGACCAGATGACATCCCAGGCTGTGTACTACATGAACTACAAAATGAACTGGCACCTCACCTACAAGATCAGAGAGCCCCTCCATGTCTTTTTTCATGTAGTCCAGGGAAGTACATCTCAGGCCATTCACACCAACATGGACAATGATAGAGTCATATTTATACTTGTTGTGGAGTGACCTGAGTGCGTGTGTTATGTGGCAGATCCTGGCATCTGACAGGCAGCTGACAGTAACTTTCTCCTTGTTTAGCCTGGTGAGTGGAACATCAGTGTGCCTGACTATGGAGTCACCTATGACTAGAGTATTGGGTATGTTATTATGCCTTATGGGCTGTGGTTGAGTGGCACACTGAGTTTGTGGGCTATGTGTCATTTGGGTAGTATTGGGGGGTGGAGGTTGCTTGCGTTTCTGCTTTGGAGGGCTCTGTTGCTTGGGCAGGTTTTTATTGAGAGCCACCATGAATGTAGCTGTGTGTTTTGTATTTCTATGTGTGTGTTTTGGTGGTGTAGGTTTTGAGGGACTATGTGATGAGTGTGGCGTGGTGCAAGTGTTTACCTTCTCCTCTTGATTGTCTAGTCCAGTCTTGGGTGAAGAGAGCTTTGCTTCCAGTTTGATGTCAATAATGCTAGATTACTTTGCTTAAGTTAGTAATTTGTTAGCCTATTAGTACTGTATAACATTTAGTTGCTTTTTGTTCATATTTATTACTTATTACTGTAATAGTATCAGCTGTTTTCTCCTTTAATGTATGCCATCATCTTTATTATTGTATGTCATTTACTCATATAAAATCTGTGGAGCTTTTCTCCCTGGGCCTCTACTGAAAAAGGACCTGTGTCCAGTCAGAATTTCCCAGTAAACAAATGCAAATAAATAAATAATAAATAAATAAGATATCAGTATTGTCACATTTTGACCTCTCTAGCAATTGCTTTGCACTCTGTACTGCACATTCAACAAGGATGTTTGACTGAGGATATTCAGGACTACTAGTAACAGAACAAAGTCCCACTCTTTTTTTGCAAATCTCTGAAACAATTGACTGGCAAACTGAGAACCATTATCAGAAATAACTTTGTGTGGACTACCATGGGCTGAGAAATGATGTTTCATTTTAGTAATAACCGCACTGGACATTGGGTTAGGTAGCAAATCTATCTCAAACCAGTTCAAACAGAGTCTGCCAACACTAAGTAATGTTGACTGTTCCACTCAAATATGTCAGTTGCTACTGTTGACCAAGGTAGTTTAGGAATTTGATATAGCTGAAGTGGATCTTTTTGCAAATGCAGCTTAGTACTGTTGCACACTGAAGAAGAAGAAATCACGTTATCAATGTCTTTCTATAGAGAAGAGCTTTAAATTCACTTTACCCGCTCTGTCCAGAACTTTCCTGAGGTTTCTGTCATGCTCTGCTTCACCATTATTTCCAACCAGTAAATCGTCAAGTATTATTGTACACGGGTAGCCTGAAAAAATTTGCTCCATTGCATGCTGAAAGAATTCACTGGCATAATTTATCCCAAAAGGCATCCTGAGGAATGTGTATCTAACAAATAGGGTGCTGAAGGTAATCAGTGGTGAAGATTTGCAATCAAGCATTACTTGCCAAATTGAACTCTTTGCATCTAAGACAGAAATACAGTGGCATTTGGCATGAGGGTTGCAATCTCCTCGACTGTATGGGTATGATGATGAGGTCTCTTTAGTGCCTTATTCAGGTCTCTTGGGTCAATGCATATTCTAATTTCATCTGAATTTTTCTTATGAGCAGCTACCATGGAAGGTACCCACTTGGTTGGTTTTGTGACTGGACAAATCACATTTTGCTGCACCGTTTTGTCTAACTGGACCTTGACTTTGTACTACATAGCTATTGGAACTCTTCTTGCTGATCTGATCACTGGACTGACCTCTGGGTCTGCTTTCATGGAGTACATAACTGGAAGTTTACCTAACTTGTTATCCAAAACATCAGCATACATGATGGCCTTCTTTGGCAAAAGAAAGCAGTTTCATTATCAAACGGTCTCTGAGACCTAATAATGACTGCTTGGGGTCTTTGGACTACATAAAATTGCAAGCTGTAACTGTTCCCAGACGAATAGCATAAAAGCACTACTGAGCCTTTGGTTTGAATTCCTTCACCTCCATAAGCTACAGGCTTCACACAATTGACCAAATTAAGTTGCTGATCAGCTCTTACTCTAGCAAATGTTTCTGCTGATATCACATTACACTTTAAACCAGTGTGTACCTTTAGCTCTGCAGGTTTACCATTGATCAGGACAGTACAAAATACTTAACATTTTCACTGACCACTGATACACCATCTACACAGAACGTAGGGATGCACCTCTCTATATGATCAACTTGCTTTTTCCACTGACCTTTCTTAATAACTGAATGAGGTTTGCTTGATTTAAAAACTTTGAAAAGGATTACATTTTGTACACTTGTGTGCATTGCTGACCAAATACTAAGCACTTCTGTCTTTTAGACTCATGATTGGCACCACAATTGTGACTGTTAACAATAAGACTTGACTTGGGTTTTGCTGATTTACTCTTATACTCTACTGAGCATGCTCTTTTTACTGAGCCAGTCTTGGAACTTGCTAGAAAGCTATGAGGCCTTCGTGCCACACCCGCAGGGGTTGCTGCTGCCATGTGCTTAGGCTTGTTTCTGTATGCTACATGTTGCATGCGATAAATATAAAGTAAAATATTTTCCCCAAAGCAATTATGAAATAAGAAATGTCTGTTAAGATGCAAAAGAAACATATACTTTTTATTAATACAAAGTTTGAAATAGATGTTTCTTTCTAAAAAGCAGAAATGCAAGGCTTAAACTGCAAAGTTAAAAATAATACAGAAAGTATGATGTCCTTAGCAACATCTATCTCAGACGGACACCTGCTAAAATAATTTCTGATGAAACATCCTTAGTTTAGCTTAACTGTGAATATCTTTAAAAATGGTTCATGGAAAAAAGAATATGTCTAGTTTAACTTGTTTGTTAAGACGTGGTTGTGGGCTAAACGTAACGGTAAATTGCATCCTGTTATAATAATAATTTGGAACATGCAAAGAAGGCAGTTCTAAAAAAGAAATAACGGACTTTTTGTAAGTCTTCAGATACAGAAATGTAGATAAATACATGAGACAAAAATCAGTCATGCAAGCCACAACATCTGCTGCTATGCAAAGTGTATATAAACTGGACATTGCTTGCTCTTCTGGAGAGTCTTCTTGATCAAGTGTGCATTGATCCTAGGCATGACACAGCTCGTGAGAAGCAAAGACTTTCTAGCTATGTTATAATAGAATTGAAATAACTCAGGCAGTGTAACTGCTTGGACATATTAAACTATAACGGAAACAGCAGTTTGTTGTAAGTCTGGTTACTCTGCCATTATAAATAATTTAACAGCATGCTGTTTACATTTGTTCTAGAGGCTGTTGAAACCATGCTTTTATCACTTGTAAGCATACTTGTGTTCCTTTCTGTAAACTCAGGGATTTGACAAATCTCTATGGCTTTGCTTAATGTTAAATCACGGTCATGAAGCAAAATCTTTCTCACTGCAGCACTATTAACACAATACGCAAGCCTGTCCTTTATTAACTCATCTTTCAAGTCACCAAATCTGCACGTCTTAGCCTTGTTTCTCAAATCAGTGATATAAGCTGCAAGTTTTACCTGGCTTTTGGTCTCTTGTATAAAATAAGTGCCTCTCTAAAGTAACATTTGTCTGTAGGTTGCCCATTTCTCTAAATTTATGTTTTAAGCATTCAGGGTCTTCCCTTGATTCAGCCGGTACAACAATATGGCTGTTTTCCCCCTGTCCTGCATATACTTCTGGTGCATACACAAATTAACATTCTCTTTCAATGGCTTCTGACTCAGCTAAGTTAAGCAAAATGAATGCCCTTGTACGTGCATCTTTGTCAGAAAAAGTTGCTTGAATGAAAATATTATATTCCTGCTCAAATACTCTCCAGTTCTATGCTATATTATGATCAAACACAAGTGGACGAGGTCTGCAAAATGCCTCTGTCTTATCAACATACAGTAGTGAAGGTGCTTGAAATCATGTACGAACATGCACACATAAATATATGCCAGAACTTTATGCCAGCACTTGTAACTATGCCCAATAGCACAACAAACTCTTTGGAATAACCACACATTACCAAATAAGTCTCTGTACCACAAGAACACTCTGAAATCACTGTACTTTATTTTGAAATCACTAAACTTTATGAAACCACTCATCAGTGTAAGAAATACTTTGAAATGACTGTACTTTGTGAATAAACTGTACACAGCAGAAGAAGCTCAGAGTAAGAAACACTTCAAGATAAATGCACTTTGCAAACAAACTGTACACAACACAAGAACCTTTCAAAATGGCTATATTTTGTGAAATAACTCTGCATAGTGTAAAAAACGCTCTGAAATGGTGGCACTCTGTGAAAAAATGCACACAGCACAAGAAACTTTTCGAAATGGCTGTATTTTGACTGCACATTTCAATATAGTTGTACTTTGCACACAGTAAACTCTTTGAAATAATTGCACCATAATAAAGTACACACTCGGCAAACACTTTGCACACTCTGAGATACTTTGACTAACTCTAGTTATGCTTTGAATGGCTTCGGTTAATGCGAAATAGAAGTTTATGCCCAAAACACAGTCGTTCACTAAAAAACATATGGTCACCTTGCTATTTGAGCTTATTTTGCCCTTTATTGTATTCGTTATACCCATTTAGCCTCTTATCATACTTATTGTTCTTTTCTTGCACCCGTTCTGCTTTAAACATGCTCGTTATGCAACCCAAAGGTAATTCTGACACCCATATGAATAGTTTGTTAGTTTTATCAAATAAAATGCAGTTTGTGCCTTTTGTTTGCTTAATAACATGTTGTTGAGTTACTCATTTGATTAATAATGTGTTTTGTGCCTTACAAATGCACCCTTTCGTTTTCTTTGCCAAATAAATCATTTGTGCAGTTTTTCTTTACTTTTTGCTTGTTTCTGGCCCCTTTCTCATTTGTTTGCGCTCCGTTTCGCTCAACCTGCTTAATTTGCCTTCACCTTCAACTCTGTGCCTCATAGCTTGAAGAAGTCTTTCTCTTAATCCCACTTCTGATACCGTGTCACTCATCTGGTCAGGATAAAACAGATGAACATTCGTGGGTTCAGTTCAAACAGCTTTATTACACACAAACATATCAGAAATGACTCTTTGTAACTTAAAACTTAAATAAACTTATAAACAGACTGACTACCACACTCATACATGTTAACACGTTGGCTGTTCTCTCAAAATACACTGCTGCCTGCACATGCTCAGTATTTATATGCATGTGCTACATCTGAAAATGCTTCTTAAAGGTACATACACATGCTCTGCTCTACACCTAGAACCATAGATAAGTTGTTGAAGTTTGTAGGTCACAAGGCTAAGCAGGAAGAGGCACACATCGTAGGTAGTGAGTTACGAGACTGTCCAGCTGCTACAGATCAGATGCAAGTGCTTCAGCCTCCTCTTCTCCAGCTTCTGTAAGGCCACCGACCTGGAAGTTGGAAAAAACACAAGAGGTTTGGTGGTATATGGGTGACAGAACAGTGTCATGCATATAAAGTATTATAAATAAGGTAATAAGAGTAATATGTGTAAATTACTGTTTCACTAGTTGCAAATATAGCTGTTTTATCTTGAGAAAAGAAAGCATGTCCTTCTTTTAATCTAAATATTCAACCCACTTTAATTAGGACTTGAGCTGTATTAAACAGCACATTTCTATACTACAGTCAGTGCAGGAGATTATGGCTCTGGAGTGTTAACAAGCATTTCTAGTAATCAAAGGTGCAAGGTTTGATTTCTTCCACTTTTATCTGCCTACTGTGCAACTCTGAGTAAATCACTTAACTGGCCAATGCTTCTGTGTTGGCCTCGTAAAGGGACACTTGTGTCCATTAAGCTTAAAAGGTCACTTAATTAATATAAAGAAATTGCGATTCTATGTTTTCTTCTCAATGCTATATTGTTTTACTTTAGGCTGCATCAGGTAGGCATTTCCCTTTGTTCCTATCAGTGTGGATGTTTACAGCAAATTATATTTGTTCTTTTTTTCAAAGAATTTAGTTAGTAAACAGTGAAGCTTTCCTGACAAACCCACATAGACCAAAACCTGTGGTTAATATTTAATACTGAAGATATTTTTACTTTTGTTTTTTGTCCACAACTTCCTGTCCAACAAGCACTTAGTAATGTTTTATTCTTCTTGCAGCCTGGAAATCTGAAGATCAGTAGACTAGTTTTGTCATGTTTGATGGATGAATTTTTGATCATTAGGTCAGCTTGCTGAGACAACATCTATCTTACATCTTGCAGAAGTAACCCGTGAAAGTGGTATAACTCTGGTAAGAAAACAGTAAGTCTTTATGAGGGCATTCAGGCCAATAAAGCCAAACCCCACTAGCTGTGGACATGTATGTTTCAGTCTTTTTAGTGACCTCATCAGCACAACATAAGTGGATTGTTTAACTATACTTTAGAAACACAGGGCTTTAAATGCAGCTGATGCCCATAAACATTAAGGTAAAACACAGTGGAGATACTTTCTTCAGTTTAAGTACAGTTTAATTATAGTGAAGGGCAAAATTGAAGTTCACTTCCCAAAACTGATTTCAAATGATACTCATAATTCTGCACAGTCCAGTTTTAAGTAACTCACAGTTAAGCATTCAGAACTTACAAACTTCCAGTACTGCAAAAGTCTCTTAACAGGAACAAAAAAGTTATCCTTCAGCAGTTCAAACCAAACTACGGTAAATACACCTACATTAAATTTCCTGTTACTCCTTCAGTACATCTATAGGACTTTCTTCTGTGGTACTTCACAGTTCCCCAGCATCTTCTAGTCATGACCCACCTACAGTCCCCACTCTAGCAGAAAACCCCTCTTCTATGAGAGGAAAACATCCCTGCCATTGTGGGCTTCCAACCTTTCTAACAGCATTTCTCAGATGATTTACATTTGATCGGACTTTCAAAGAATTTTAATACTATAAGGCACTGACTACTCTCTCTGCCTTTCTCGCACTCTGTCTCTCAGCTGACTCCTATAGTGGGTAGCCACTGCTATCCATATAATTTAGAAAGTAATTGGGGAAATGGAAGTGAGTTGCCAGGTCTTTCTTCCATGCAACACATGGAAGCACTCACAACTACAGACAGTTATAGCTCCCGATCCATATATTGCATGTCTTTGGAATGTGGTAGGAAAACAGCACCCAAAGAAAACCCACATCAACCCAGGCAGGATATGCAAACTCCATACAGAAGACAGCAAAACCAATAACTGAACTGTAGAACCTCTCGCTGTGAGGCAGCAGTGTTACCTCTTATGCAACTGTGCTGCACTGCATGCTACCATCAAATTAATATAATATATACAGGACTTTTACAGTACAGTACTTTTGTATTTGAGGAAGTCTGTGTCACGATATAGATAAATAAAAACATGTTCAAGCCCAGCTATGGAGGCACTGTGACATTTATCACCTGATGGGACATCTGTAATTAAATCATATTGCATTTTTCACCTACAAGACATCTTCACACTTGTAAAAATTAAACATCAGCTTTTAAAATGTAGCAAAAAAATACATTCATAAAAACAAACAAAACCCGAGGCTACTCCCACTCAATATCTTAAAAATCAACAAAGAAAACTGAAACAGTCCCAAGGATAAATAATTACCCTCTTAACACTGAAAAGCATCCAAAATTTATTAAAACATATCAGCAAAAACAATCAGATACAGATAAGCATTTTGTCTCAAATGTGTTTCAAAGAACTGTGACTTCATCAGATCTGTTATTTACTCTCTAACCATTTCACAGGTTCATTGGAGGTTACTACACTAGCAGTCCTAGAGCCTTTACAAGCCTAGCCATGTTTAATCCCAAGTATCCCCATTTGTTCTTTTTGGGTAGTTTGCAGAATGAATTTATGAACAGATCAGATCTGTGATCAACACTGGCTGCCCTTGTCCTTGAGGGACATGGGTGCCACCTGAGGGGCAAATTTGCAGTCTCCCATCCAATTATCTAGGTTGCGTTTGAATAGGGTCAGCAAGAAGCTCTGCTTGACATGAATAGGAAGTCTATACCATAGAAGATGCAGTCTCTGGGGGACATATCTTTCTCTCCAGCATGTTCTGTTAATGTCACAAGTGGTTTACTATTAAAACCTTGAAGGACACTTCACTGAACAAAGTTTCAAAGATGCACAATGCCAAACCTGAATACTACAAATCCATAATAATGAATGCAAATCTTGATTCGCTATTATGGGTTCAGCATTGTGACTGATGATTATGGTACAGTGAGGACCAGGGAGTTTACCCTTTTCCTCACTGTAGTGTGATCATAAAGTTGCTATATATAATTTACACGGGGTGTTGAAAGGTGAAGTGGTGCTTGACCCCTGGAAAACAGAAAAACGTGCTGTTAAGGAGAAATATTTATGGCACATTAAGCTGCATATCCTGGGTGTCTAACGTCACCTTCTATTCTGTCAAATAATGTCAACTGTGGACATCGTGGAAAGGAATTTCAATGTCTCAATCTGAAAACGTTGTTTTTGACGTTGTGGGTTGTTGTAATGACCAAACAGTGAAGTGCCTTTCAAGCTTTTGACAGTAAACCATCACAAGCTAGGCTGAGATCCCTAGAGCGAGTGACTCTTGTGCCATTTTACTTGCATATGTGCAGCATTTCCATTAGGGTAAGCACAAGTCACATCTCAGCAGCTTATAAGATACAGAGTAAAGTGACAGGGCTTGCAGCCTGTCCACATAGGTCATAGTTTGGAGTCCCTGTATTTTCTTAGAGAGAAACCTCTAAGTTCTCTCTAGCTGCTGCAGGCATCTGGTGAGGTACATGCAAATGGGTGCATTATACTCTATTAGTGGTCTGATGAGGGTCAAGTACAGTGGAGTTATAACATCCCTTGACCTGGATGCTATGCCCTTGCTTATGAGGAGTGCTATGTAGAAGGCTTTCCTTACCACAGTGGAAACTTTGTGGTCAAAGTCCAGACTGCTATCAACCTGTGTTCCCAAGTCTTGCACTACTGGGTTGGAACTTGGGGGGGGGGGGTGCTGTTGCTATTGTAATTTGTAGGGAATTCCATTTTGCTAAAGGGAATAATAATGCACTTTTTGCATTTAGTTTTAGAGCATGGTTTTGGCACCAATCATTTGTTTGTGTTAGCCCTCCTTGTAATATGTTGACATCACTGGGGGGCTTAGTGATTGCTCCCAGTTGGCATTCATCAGCGAACTTGGTGAGCCAGAGGCCATCTACTTTGTCCAGGACTTCTGATAAATAGATGCCAAACAGTAAGGGACTTGGCACACAGACCCCTGTTGTATTCCCCTGGTAACAATTCTACTGGTGGAGGTGGAGTCACCAATTTTGATGGAGGGTGTTCTGTCGTTGAGTTAACTGGCTACTCATCTAGTAATGTAAGGATTAATCCCTAGCTAGGAGAGTTTTTCAACAATGCCAGAGTGGGGAATTGTGTCAAAAGCCTTGGCAAGGTTGAGATAGGCTGTGTGCACTGTATTACGTCATCTATGGCTTTTGACTTTGGTGACATTTTCAAAGAAGTCTACTAGGTTTAATAAGCATGATCTACCCTTAACAAAGCCAAACTTGGTTGGATCCAGAATTTGGAGGTTGTCTATGTCCTTGTTGATAAGGTCCATCATAATTCTTTCCATGACCTTGCAGATGAGGTTGGTTAGACTTATGGGTCTTTATTTCCCAGAGTGAATTTATGCCCCCCCTTCATGCAGGGGGATTACTGTTGCTGTTCTCCATTCTGCAGGAGCATAGCCAGTTCTGAAGCTATTATTAAAGAGAATGCCACGTGGGTGTGCTAGGTGTTGTTTTAGATTGTTTATTAAACAACTGGGATATTATCTGGTCCCACTGAGGCCAGGTTTTGGCCTTGGCGAGCACAGAGTTGACCTGTTCTCTAGAGATACTAGACAGAAGGCTGGTGTCAGGTATGCTTGGGGTTAGGGTGGGTGAAGTTTGCATTGAATCCATCATCTAGCAGGTTGGCGATATCTTCCGGTGTAGTATGAGTGGTCCCATCTACAACCAGTTCAGCACACAGTTGGGCATTCCCTATTAGACTGCAGATGTAGTTAAAGAATGCCTTATGATTATCCTTGGTTAGGGGTGTGATTTTAGTTTCATAATTTGCTTTAGAAGACTACAAGATTTCTGATTTCTTGTTTAGACTTAGAAGGGAACTCTTCATCTGCAGTGTGATATCCCTCTTGCTATTGGACAACAGTTTATTCCTCTTGTTATATAATCTGTTTATACTTGAATTCTACCATAGTGGCTTGTTTTTGCATGAATACCTGGTCTTGATCTGGTCAGGCACAGCAGAGTTTATGGAGTCGCTTAAGTGTTTGTACAGGTAATAATACACTTCTGCATAGTGATCATTGTTGTCCAAGACTGTGGGTGTTATGAAGCTTTTTATATTACTGCTTACTAGGCTGTAGTTAGCTTTGTTGAGGTTTTGTATAATTTTTGTTCCTGTGAGGGTGTCAGTTCCAGTAGTTACTTTAAATGAGACTGATATGTGGTCTGACCTAAACAGGGAGGGTATCACACATGGGGAAGTACAATGATGCCCCCATGTTGGTGAGTACTATGTTCAGAACATTAAGGCCCTGAAGGGGGGTGCAGACTATCTGTTCCAGAGCATTTGTTTTAACAAAGACCAGGAACCTCTGGGTGAGCATGTTTTTGCTCATGTATGTCCCTCAGTCTATGGAAGGATAGTTGAAGTCTCCCATGACTAAGGTGTTGGACTGTAGGGCAAGGGATTCCAGTAAATCGAGGTAGGCAGTATGCTTATCCTGGTTCATGGTGAGGTATCTATAGCTAGCAATGATGTGGTATGGTACTTTCCCAATAGCTAATTGAACATGGAGTAGTTTGAGAGAGTCATGCTGTCTGACCAGTCTTGAAGTGTATTTGGTTTTAATGAATGAAAATTTTATTGAGTGACTTGAGTACATGTGTGATGTCAGAACATAGCAACTAATAGTCAGCTGACCGTGTGTGTGATGTCAGAACATAGCAACTAATAGTCAGCTGACCATGACCTTCTTGTCCAGTCTGGTGAGGGGGACATCTGTGTATCTCACTACAGCGTCGCCTATGACCAAGACATTTGTTGTGCTTTGCCTCCACCTTTGGTTCCTCCACACTCATTTTGAGGTCTGAACATGTGGAAGGCATTGTAGCCTTGCACGGCTGGGGTGCTCTCAGCAGCCTTGAACCATGTCTCAGTAACTGCACAGACATTAGCATCCTCTAAGGTGAGGAGTGCTTCCAGGGAGTGTGGTTTCTTGTTTAAACTCCTAGCATTAAGTAGCATGACCCTGAGTTTGTCTCAGTTAGATTTTGTTATGTTGGAAAATTTGTTGTTTTGACATTATCTAAAAAGGCACTATGGGGAGTCAAGGACCTTTGCCAGTATCTAAAAGCCTAGGGGGACAGGTCCAGACCATCTGTAGCAAAGCAGTGCGGTCTGTCTACCATATTCTCCCAGGGTGACAGATACTGGATCCCCCTGTATTGAGACGAGAAGCTAAGGCAATTGTTGATATCAGTCTTTTTTTGTTTATATTGTGGCATCCTCCTGAGTGAGGGTAGGATACTGCTTAGGGCTAGGGATATACCTGTCTGGAACACATAATCAAAGAGTTCCATCATGTCTCTCTTCATATAGTCCAGAGAGGTACATCTCAAGTTGTTCACTCCAACATGGACTATGACAGAGTCATAACAGTACTTGTTATTGACTGACTTGAGTGCATCTGTGATTTGTCGGAATATGGCAACTAATAGGCAGCTGACTGTGACCTTCTTGTCCAGTCTGGTGAAGGGGACATCTGTGTGTCTCGCTATGGAGTTGCCTGTGACCAAGACATTTGATGTGCTTTGCCATAGGGGCTTATTTTTTGGGACACAGGTGTGTGTGTGTTGATATGTGTAGTGGCTTCTTTCTGCATAGTGGTAATGGTGGGTGGTGTGCAATTGGGAGGTCTCTATTAGTAAGCTTTTAGTGAGTACCTCCATATATGTGGGTTTATGTGTTGTGACCTTATTTTGTGTGAGAGGTGAGTTTTGCGTGAGAGGTGAAGCATGTGTGCCAACAACCTCTTTGATGTCTAGTTTGTTTTCACGTGAGAGAGCTGACTCCAATTCTACACTGAATTTACATCTCTCGCATAGGATGTTAGTTTGATTTAGGAGTAAATGGTTGTCAGTATACATGAAGCAATTGCTAGATTGCCTCAGGATGCCCATATCAATCAAGCTGGCAAGAGAAATGATGGGAAACTGCCCATTCATTGTGGCAGGATTTTTCTGAATGTGGTATTTGGGAAGGAAGTGGGCTAACTGGACTTAGGACTTTGGCTTAACCAGTGGGCTAGTTTTTATTTATTTTTATTTTTATTTTACATTTGTTGACCGGGATAGTTTGACTGGATGCATGTCCATTTTCAGCGGAGGCCTGGGGAGAAAAGCTCCAAGGGTAAGCAGATACAGCATTACATATTACAGACTATTTACAGCGAGTTAAACAAGCTCCACAGGTTAGAGTTAATCCCGAGCATAAATCAGGATTAAATTAAATTACACAGTAAAATGGTTAACAGATTTTTACACATTCTAGAGAGAGTTAGCCAGGCTTGATACACTGACATAGCCAGTTAAGTGCCAAATGTTGTTTTAAATTGACCTAAGGTGGAAAGTAAGGTAATATTAGCTGGAAGAGAGTTACAGGGTCTACTTACAGAGTTTGCAAAGAGAGAGTCACCGGCTGTGTTATTAATTTTGCTAGTCTGAATTGGTAGTTTGTTAGAGGATCGAAGCGGTCCACGATTGTTATAGGGGGTGATAATATTTTTAAGTGCAGGAGTATTGTCCAGATTAGAGGATTTTATATGCCATAATCAGTTGGTTATATTGGATTAGGCTGGGTAGTTCAAGCCACCCAAGCTTATTTAGATTGATGCAATGATGTGTCCTAAAAGGCAGCCCAGTGGCAAACCTGGCAATGTGGTTGTAACAAATTGAGAGTTTGTTAAGGAGATGCATACAGAAGGGTTGAAAGAAGGTGAGAGCAAGCTAAGGCAATTTTAGCTGGAGGGGTTAGGAAGGCTTTTATTCTGTAAAGTGACCCTAGTTTTTTATTGATGGTTTTGATAGCCTGGTTACCATGTATGTCGAATTTTAGATTATTATCTATGATGACACCTAATAGTTTTGTAGAGGGGTCAGGGGAAATTATTGTGCTATCATTTGAATGTATGGTAAAGGTGAAAGCGGTAGACCTATGTGTTGAGGAAAATAACAGCATTTTAGTTTTTTGGGATTTAGGATCAGACGACGTTCAGAAAGCCAGTTTTCTATTGTATTAAAGGTGGTCTGGGTAGCCGATCATAACTCTATTGGAGATGTGGCTGAGCAAAATGCATTGAGTAGCATTACTAAGAGTAATGCTACTCAATGTCAGAAGTATAAACCTCAAGATGCATGCACTCAAAACTCTCCTTAACATGGAGAACATCGATATCTGTGCAGTAACAGAAACCAGGTTCAAGGCTCCTGAGAGCACCCCAGCACTACCAGGTTATACCTCATACCATGTTTTTCGGCCCCAAAATTTGGACCGAACCACAAAAGGAGGGGGAATATCAATATTCGTCAAAGATACCCACACCTCAAGGTTGGTGGCACAGCACAAAGCATCAGAGACTATCCATGTGCAACTAACAGTGGGTAAAACTACCTTCCAGTTTATAGCCTGCTACAGACCACCCTCCCAAACCCAGGAACCCCACTCGGCCTTCCTGACAACACTGGAAAATATGAAGGTCTCTCCAAACACCATTATATTGGGTGACTTCAACTACCCTAACATAGACTGGGAGCATTACTCTAGCTCCAACACCCTAGCCCAAAGGTTCCTAGAATTTATAAACTCAAATGCTATGGAACAACTTGTTGCCACTCCCACAAGAGAGGAAAACATACTGGACCTGATCATCACCAACATGGGGACTCTATGCTCCAGACCAGAAGTGTATCCCTCACTGGTAAGATCAGACCATAAACTAATCTCACTAGATATTCACATCCCGACCCCAGGCCCTGCCCAGAAAACCACAGTGAAAAACTTCTCTAAAGCAAATTTCACACTCCTCAAAACTGACGTGAAATCCTTCAAAGCCCCCGGGCCTGTGGAAAATACGGCCCAGACCGCAGAATCCTTTATAAACACATTCTATGAACACCTTCAGGAATGCATGGATCATGCAATCCCAAATAAAACCAAGACCCAATCATCCAAGGTTAGGCGTCCTGTCTGGTGGACCCCAGCCATAAACAAACTATACAATAGAAGGAGGAAGCTACTACGTGATGGAGCAAAACCCCAAAAAGGGAAGGCATCTCTGATCAGTATTAGCAAAAACTTACGGGCACTCATAAAATCATCTAAGGCCAGCTTCAAGAGAAAAATTGCACAGAACATTAAGGATAATCACAAGGCTTTCTTTAGTTATGTTAGGAACCTGGGTGGGAATTCCCAGATATGCTCAGAATTAGTCCAAAATGACAAAAAATACACCGAACCCACAGACATTGCCAACATCCTAGCTGACAGGTTCAGCACAAACTTCTCACCCCTTCCCCACCAAAAGGGCAAATATCTATCCCAGCAGAGTGCTGCCCCCCTGACATCTCAGATGCTCAGGTAAGAGCCGCCCTCTCCAAAGCAAAAACACAGCATCAATGGGACCAGGCGATGTCCCGGGCTGCATCCTACATGAACTCCAAGAAGAGCTAAACCCAAACATAAAACTACTGTTCAATCTCAGCCTTACTACAGGATATGTACCCAAAGAGTGGCATACAGCAACAGTGGTCCCTCTCCACAAAGGTGGTGCCTCAACGGATCCTGGAAACTATTGCCCCATAAGCCTGACTAGCTTGGTCTGCAAAGCTATGGAAAGGATCATCATGGACCTCATAAATAAAGATATTGGGGACCTACAGACACTGGATCCTACCCAGTTCAGCTTTGATAAGGGCAGATCCTGCCTCTTAAACCTGGTTGATTTCTTTGAAACAGTCACCAAGGCCATTGACGAGGGGAAGGTGGTCCACACAGCCTACCTGGACCTTGCAAAAGCCTTCGATACAATACCCCACTCGGGCATTATAGATAAGCTCACCAGCTTAAATATAAACCCCTATGTCACTAGATGGGTTGCAAACTGGCTCAAGGACAGAACCCACATGGTTAGAATTGCTGGAGCCATGTCAGACTCCAAACCAGTTACAAGTGGCATCCCACAAGGCTCAGTCCTGGGACCTCTCTTGTTCGGTATATATTTCTCGGAGGTACAGGCTAACATGGAAGGACTGTGGCTGATCAAGTTCGCAGATGACTGCAAACTGGGCGCCATAATCGACTCTGCAGCAGACACAAGCATCTTACAAAAGGGCCTCATAGAAACAGACAACTGGTGCCAGAGCCATGGCCTCAAGCTAAACGCCAAAAAGTATATAGTCATCCCCTTTGGCAAAAACAAAGTGCCCACAAATTACCACATAGGTGGTAATCCATTAAGTACGGAAGAAGTAATTAGGGACCTGGGTACCCAAGTTGATAGTAATCTCTCATTTGACCACCACGTGCCTCAAGTGGTTAGAAAAACATTTTATATAGCCCACCTAATCATGAAGGGATTCACATCTAGATCAGGGGAGGTCATCATGCCTCTTTACTCATCCCTCATCAGGCCCATAATTGAGTACAATGCCCTTTTTGGGATGTACCTTACCAGACCTGCTGCAATTGGAAAGACCCCAAAAGTACCTCACCAAGAGGATCAAAGGGCTCAAACAGATGCCATATGCTGCCCAGTTAAAAAAACTCCAGCTCTACTCAGTGGCATACCGCCTGCTCAGAGGCGATCTGTGCCTGACGTATAAAGCCATGTCCAACCCGGAATTAATGGACATGCTGCACCTCAGAAAATCCAAATCCCATCAAGCTACGTGCTCGAGAGACTTGAACCTCAGCACTGAAATAAATAGGACATGCTGGAGGGACAGATTCATAACCCAGAGGCTCCCTTCCCCTGGAATAAAATCCCAGTCCAGGTTAGGCAGAGTCCCTCATTGACTCACTTCAAGAGGAATCTTGATGAGTGGATGGGAGATTGTAGGTTTACCCCGGGTATCACTTCTGTGTCACTGTTAGACAGAGGCAGAACATACTAACCTCAAAAAAGGGCATAGCAAAATTCATTTAAAATGGGTGGCGAAAGCCAAACACATTCTGGCTAGGCATATAATTGCCCTAGGGCAGATAGCCTAGTATGAACCTATGAACCTATGAGGACAGAAGCCATGCTGAGTGTCTGCCATAAGGTGATTCTGGATTAGGTGGTGCATGAGTTGTCTATGAATACATTTTTCCATAATCTTTGCAAGTGGAGAGAGTATAGCTATTGGCCTATAATTGGAGAATTCAGTAGAGCTGCCTCCTTTGTGAAGTGGGATTACATAGGATATTTTCCAGATGGTGGGAATTTTAGCTTCTACTATGGTTTGATTGATTAGTATTGAGACGGGGTAAGCAATAGCATCAGCTGATTTTTGTAGGTACTCGGCAGGGATTTGATCAGCAGAAAGTGTAGTGGGTTTTAATTTTTTGATCAAGGTACGGATAAGTGAAGTGGCAAATGGTTGGAAGCTGAATGCAAATAGAATTCTAGAGGTGGTACTTTCAGGACCAGGGGTGCAAGGAGGTAGTTGGCTAGCTAGGGCTTGAATTGTCTCAGTAAAGAATCGGTTAAAACTGTCAGAAACATCTTCAGGGGTTTTTATCAATAGTAGCAGCAGGGATTGGGGTTGAAGTTTGTCCAGGATGTAGTAGATTATTTAAACCTGCCCAAAACTTCTGAAGGTTATTTTGATTTACTGTCTGTAAATTACAGTAGTATTGTTTTTTGTCTTGTAAAATGGATTTTTTAGTTTCGTTCCTGGATTGCCTGTATTTAATGTGATCTTGGGGGTCTTTAGAAGAAAGCCATAAAGCCCATGTTTTGTTTCTAAGGGTAATTTTGAGTTTAGACTCTATAGAAAGCCATGGTGCAGTTTTTGCCTTTGTTCCCTTTGAATGAACATTTGCATGCAAATCAAGGATCTCAAGGAATTTGTTGTTAAAGTATGCTACTGCTTCCTTTAAGGGGGGGTGTTTTAGAATAGACCAATTACATGAGTTTAGTTCTTGTTGGAATTTGGCAGGGTCAAAGTTTTTATTGTTTCTAACCTTTCTGAGTAAGGATTGTTGGGAATTAATGGCTTTGTGCTTAATTACATATGTGAGAAGGTGATCGCTTAGGCCATCAGGGAGGGTACCACAGGTGTACAGTTGGGGGTGACTATTTCTGAGTACCCAGTCAAGTATGCTTTCTTTTTGGTTGAGTTTACCTATCCTTGCAGGGGTGGATATGGTTTGTGTAAATGCATGCAGGTTAATATGGGTGGTTGGGGATTTTGAGGAACAGGTGCCCCAGTCTATGTTAAAGTAGTAGGGTTTCTTGGGGTAGTGACATGTTAGCCAGTGCAGGATATCTTCAAGTGTAGATACATTGTTACCTGGGGGGAATGTACATACAGATGATATTAATGCATTTATTTTTATTAAGTTGCAATTTGGTGGCAAGAATCTCTGAGTTATTAATCTGAGGTGGTTGTATTACATCTATGTTGACATTCAACTCAGATTTATAGTACAGCTACCCCACCCTTCCTGGAAGCACGATCCAGCCTGTGTATGTTGTACCCAGGTGGTAACACTTCATTGTCTGAAGTGTTAGGTTTTAACCAGGTTTCAGATAAACAGAGAATCTCAGGGGAGTGGACATCCAGAAGTGCATGCAATTCATGTACCTTGTTATTAATGCTTATAATATTGAGATGACAGGCTAGGAGAGAGTTAGTTGGCCTATTAATTGTAGGTTTGTAGCTTAGATTGCAAGTAGAGGGGGTATGTGTATCTGAAGTGGGTGGGCCAGGGTTGGGGTGAATATCACCACCACATATTAGGTTAAGTCTATACTTGGTGATGAACTTCAGGAATTTGTTTATTAGTTTGTGGTAGTGTTTGGATCTAGAGCTAATGTGCCTGGGGTTCAGATGTTGATAGACTGAACAAGATGTTGGATAGGACCTGGTACTGTAAGTATGGTTGAAGGTGGGAGGATTTACAGCTGGGGTGATAGTATAGCCCTTCAGGACCTGAAATCCCTTGATAAACTGGTTTTCATACAAGGTAAGGAGGTATGGTGCGAACAAGAGGGGTAGTAAAGAGGAGTATATCATTATTTGTGATTCAGCTAGTGAGTTAAGGAACTGTTTTACCTGCTGATGCAACACCAGAAGATAGAGTGGTGAGGTAAAGGTACTGGAAGGGGGATGGGAGAATGCCAGATGAAAGCTAATAGGTGCTACTAAAATGTAGGTAGAAGAATAGGGGTGGAAGGAATTAACCCAGATGAAAGCAGATAGGATCTAGAAAGTGGGGGAGTGGCTTTAGTACTTTAAATTTATAGGTACTGAGGGCAGGAGGGAAATGGGGGCAGGGAGGGGAGCGAAGAGAGCCTGAGCATAGCGAGGGCGAATGTAGCGGGGCTATTGCAGTTTACAAGGTTTCCTAAGGTGTCCTAAAGCTATAAGGTAAGTATTATAGCTCTTAATGTAAGAGTCAGTTTACTTAAGTTATAGGGGAAGGAGGCAAACACTCAAGTAGAAAAAAGAGCCCTATGGCTGACCAAAATGGTGACCTGCTTAATTACACAGCACTAAGTGAAAGCTTAACAAATGCTTTTTGTGTGCAACCTACTCTGCTTAAATGCTGAGAGAAACTGATTTTGTTATGGTGACCAATTGCAGTCCTGTAGACTCCGTTTTGTAGGTAAATGTAGAGTTCAACTAGGAAAAGAGGAAAGCAGAGATGCTAGGATAAGCATGAAGGCAACAACAAACAGTTATTTTATAATAATACATTCAGAAAGGTCTGAGGGTGGGGGGTAAAGTAGCACACTTCAGAATTAACTAAGATTTATAGCTAAGAAACCTGAGTAAGAGAGCAATGCAGTAAATAAACACTTGCCAGATTTTAAAGATATACCAGAAAAACTAAATCAATTGTTCACAATTGTACAACTGGAAAATTGCCAGTAACAGTGCTTCAGGTATAGCTAGCCCAAGGTATTCAAGTCATAAAAGCACTTCTTCAATGTGTGTGTGCAATTTAAACATTAAAAACACATGCAGCAAGTAGGAGCTCTGATTATACACTTTCTCTAGGTACAGGTTCAGTTTAAACACAAATATTACCACAGAAATTCAGTAAAGTCACTAGCTACTTATAGCGTCTCTGCAAAAAAATAGAGCAGTCTGTGCATAATCAGAATTTAGCAGCAGGTCATTCAGTTACACAAAAAACAGTAAAAGATCCATACAATGAAGAAACTTACATTGAGTCACACCAGGTCAGCCAAGGGGGGAAGAGAGAGGGACATCCTAAGCACCTAGATTTGAAAATGATGCCTGTACTGAATTGTAGCAGTTTAACCTGTTTGAGGAAAGAGAAGGCAGTAGGAGTGGTTACAGGGAATACCCTGATTGACTCAAGACACCACACCAGAGGTAAGTTGAATGTAAGGGCCTAAAATCTGCACTCAGCACTTTAATGTTATTTGTACTCAGCACTTTAATTTTAATGTTACTTGCACTCAGCACTGTAATTTCACTTATGTTTAGCAGGAAAGATAGACCAACAGTATACAATTTTGGGAATTTTTACAAGGGTTACTTGTTCAAATGTCAGGCTATTGCAGTTTACAAGGTTTCCTAAGGTGTCCTAAAGCTATAAGGCATGTATAATACCTAGTTTGACTTGAGGTAGCAAAAGCAGTGGGTTTATAGTAGGAAGTGGATGATAAGTGTGAGAACGCAGCTTACCACGCAACTGAGTTGCCCTTTGCTCAGCAGGGAAGCTTGGGTTTTCTACTGGAAGGTCTCTTGGGAAAAATAATGTTCCTGTGCATCTGCATCTATACTGAGCACTGCTAAACCCCATTGCAAACAGTTTTTAACACAACTAGCAATGGGAAAGCCACAAACTAAGCCTTTCTCCAGCAATCCCCAACTTAGATGGGTCCTGAGCTACACACTTCTGCCACAAGTGTGAAGGGAGGCCCTCTTAACTTAAGATGGATGGTTTAAGAGCATAGTAATACCAAACAGTCTAGATTCAGCAGGTCTGAAACAAGCCTATGATATGTAAGGCAAAGAAACACATTTTCTAGATGGAAAGGAGTAGGGTAGAGTCACTTAAAGGTCAAAGTGAGAGTGTTTAGTAGTTATACTGTTAGATAACCTGTGGTGGTAGAATGCTCTACACAAACTGGCAGCTCTCTGAGCAGCTGAGAACAGTGGGAGACTATGGAGAACATTTCCTATAGAGATTTTAAACTGGAGAGGTTTGCTTATATGCAAGCATGGGGAACCACGTTTGTGCAATGCGCAAATGCAAGGCTTTTATACCAGCAGGATGAAAGACTTTTATAAAGTTAAACCCTCAGGCCAATCAGATAAAAACACAATAAGCTATCGACCAATAGTTCCCACCTTGGATGGGATGAACTCAGCTCTCTGCTCCCACCAGAGTGCAAAAGATCCCTCTTAATGTAAAACAAACAAGTTTTGAGCTCAAGTGTAGTAACAAATGCTTTAAAACAGAAATCAGAATTCCTGTGATATCAGGAATTCTTGGAAAGAGTTAACTAACCCTGAGAAATGTTCACAACCTACAAAAAGTTTGCAAAACTTAGAAATATTTTGGCAGACTCAGGAGAAGTTTGGAAAACTCAGGACAGCTTTTGCAGTATCAGAGGAGGTTAGGAAATATCATAATACTGTAAAAAACCTGAGAGCAGTACAGTAACAAACAGATGGACTTTCTTTAACAAGTGCAGGCTGAGAAACAGTGATAAATTCAACAAGATCAATAAATGCAGCACTGAAGTGTTAAATATCACTGAAACGGATTCCTATTACAAGAACAAAGGTTCACAACTTTGAACTTGTAATAGGAAGCCTCACTTACGCGAAAGTTCACTTTAACGAAAGTGGACTTCCACAAAAGTGCAGTTCACCGAAAGTACCATAGCACAGTGGAGGACATCAAAAAACAAGCTATGTCCTCCACTATGGTGCGATACTCATGGACCTTAGGGTTAGGGCATGGGTTAGGGTAAGGGGATAGTTAGTAAAGCTATCCCCTTACCCTAACCCATGATCTAACCCTAAGGTTCGTGACTATCGCACCATAGTGGAGGAAATTGCTATGTCCTTCACTCCGCTGCAGTCATCATGGACCTTAGGGTTAGGGCACAGGTCATGGTATCCCCATACCATGACCCGTGCCCTAACCCTAAGGTCTGTGAGTACTGCACGGAAGTTCAGTACAACACCCTTTCATTGTACTGAACTTTGCGTAAGTGCACTTGCGATTAAGTGCACTTTCACTGCAGTGTGCATTCCATACACTATTTTGAAGTAGTGAACCTTCAATCTAGTGTATGGAATCCCAATGAACCAGTTAGAGCAAGTGTGAAAAATATACTTATATCAGCTTGAGCTACTCTAAAATCATGTGACTTGTCACATGACATAAGACCTCTAAACCCCATTATTATATTTACATATAATGGTGACCATTTGGCTTTTGTGAGAAAAGTGAGAAACCTTGGTGTTATTTTCAGTAACAGGCTGACATTTAGGGGCCAAGTGTCAGCTGTTGTCAAGACTTCCCATTTCCATCTTCAATGCATTTCTTGCATAGGGTATCATTTTTTTCACATCAGTTAACAAGTTGGGTCCACTGGATGCAAGTTTCCTTTTTCAGGGGTGACCTAAAACACTATCTGGTTAAGTGGATTGCAGAAAGTCATACAGTAAGCAAACAAGGTGGAAGGAATCAACTGCACCCTGGCCCACGGAAAGCAGCTCGTCAACAACTCAGAGCCTTATTTGTCTGCACTAGCTTCCAGACACACGCACTCCTTCCTGTAAATCACCTGTCAGTGGTTGTTCAGACTTTGGCATCCTCTCAGCTTGACTACAGCAATTCCTTATACCCAGAGTTGCCAGAAAAGTGAGTTGGATCACCTGCAGAAAGTTCAGAATTCTGCAGCATGACTTCTTAAGGGTACATCTCATCTTCATATTTCTCCCATGCTGGGGAATCTGCATTGACTACCTGTGTATGCAATGGGTCCCCAGTAACTTAATAGGTTCATAGGTATACTAAGTTAACAACCACCAAGGCCTTTATAACCCTAGCCATGCAATCCAACCTAATTTTGTCCCTATGCATCATGGGTGTTTATTAGAAGGGGGTATGTTAGCAAGTTTCTAGAGGTTACATGGGGGTATGTTAGTTTGGGCATAGTTACTGTCTGCCTCTCTCTATCCAAGACATGGGGGGCAGACTAATGGTGAATTTCTGATTTCCCATCTATTGGTCAAGGTTACACTTAAATATTGTTAGGGATGGACTCTGCTTCACATAGATGGGGAACCTCTTCCAGGGCAAGGGGATCCTCTGCAACTCATATCTGTCTCACCATCATGTCCTATTTATGTCACAAACAAAATTTAAATTTAAATTTGGTACAGTGGTTCTGATATTGTTAATTTTGCAGATGTACAAAAGGTCCATCAGAACTGGATCTGAGGATACCTTGTATGCCAGGCATAGGTCTCTTCTCAGTAACCTATAGGAGACCGAGTATAGAGATAGGGCTTTAAGGTGATCCATATAGGATAATGTGTTTATATCCTGGATTCTCCTGCTAAGGAGTCTTTTTGGATGTTCCAACTGTTGCATATATCTGGTCAGGTGCATGCTGAAGGGGGCATTATGCTCAATGATGGGTCAGATAAGTGCTGAACAAAGTGGCACTATGGACCTGGATGCCATGCCTTTACTTATAAGTTGGGTGACATAGAATGATTTTCTTACTTCTTTGGCCACATGTTGGTCAAAGGCCAGTTAGGGGTGTCTTATCGGTGGTGTAAGTAGCCTAAGTGACCATTTTCACAACAGGCGCTATAATGCATTTCTTGGAATTGAGTTTTAATCCACGACTGTGGCACCAGTCATTTGTCTGTGTTAGACCCAATTGTAAGATGTTTGTGTCATGGGAGGAATCTGTGATAGCTTCCAATTTGCAGTCACCTGCTAACTACATCAGAAAAAGACTCTTAACATTAGTCTTTACCTCCAAATAGGAGCAGTCCCAGCATGAAGCCCTGAAGTATCATGCTGGTGATCAGTCTGTTAGAGGAGGTAGTTTCACCACTGCTGATTTCCTGGGTCCTACCTGTGAGTCAGCTCACAATCCAGCAAGTTAAGCAGGAGTTTATGGTCAGTTCAGTGAGTTTGTCAACTATACCCACATGGGTACTGTATCAAACACTTTAGTCAGGTCCAGGTAGGTGGTATGCACCGTTTTACCCTCATGCATTGCCTTAGTGACCTTCTCAAAGAAATACACTAAGTTTGGCAGACATGACCTTCCCCTTGACAAAGCCAAACTGGGTTGCGTACAGTGTCTGAAGGTTGCCTATATCTTTGTTGATCACTCCCATGGTCCACCCTTGTATAGTAATCATTGCAGTTGTCCATTTTCATGGTACAAAGCCTATAAATGTTTATGGTTCATAGTTTAGTACTAGGCTAGCAGCCCTTTCAGGCCATTTTAAGCCCAGCCAGTTACCACCTGGGAGGATCAAACCTTGCACTTTGTTTTTGTAAGTTAAACACCTTAACCATTATGCCCAACTCCCACCCTATTTTGAGGCTATAGTTGAAAAGTGACTCAAGTGGCCCTGATAGGTCATTTTGCAAGCTATTGAAGTATCCTGAGATATTGACAGGGCCATTGAGGCTGTGTTTTTGGCACTAGCAAGCACTGCCAGGACCTGTTCCTTGTTAATAGTTGGAGGGTTACGGTAGTAGGTATTTCATAAGGGCAGACGAGGAGAGTGGGGTGGTGAAGCTTGAGCTGAATTTGTAAGCCAGCGGATTTGCTGTGTCACTCTGTTCAGTGAAAGTGTCACCACTGACCACCAGTTTGGCACACTGCTGTGTGCTGCCTTTGAAGTTAGGGACATAGATACTGAACGCTTTTTGGTTGTCTTTAGCCTGTGAAGCTATCTTGATCTCGTAACTGGCCTTATTGGAATTAATTAGTCCTCTTAGTTTCCTGTTTAGTTTAAGAGACCTCTTATCATTATGAGAGTTGCTGTCCCTGATTCTAGCTACATTTTTTTTCCTTTTTTATATCCTCTGTTAAGGTTAGAATTCCACCAGTGTGTTTTTATTTAGTGTTTGTTTTGGGCTTACTTCTAGTAGGTACAGCAGGCTCACTACATACATTTACATGGTTGTTCAGGGTCTCTGTGAACAATTCCATGTAGTTTGCTGTAAACCCTGGGTTAGAAGAGATATTAAATTTTGACAAGCTATCACTTAATAGGGCGTAGTTTGTTTTGGAATAGTTCCTAACTGTAAAAAGGGTTTGTTGGGGTTACGGAGTTGATTTTATTTTGAAGGGGACAGCTTTGTGGTCCGACCTCTCCAGTAAGGACGTGACACGGTGGGGTGGGGATGGAGGGCTGCAGCACTCTCCCATATTGGGTGTGTACCAGGTCTGGTATACCTCTGGTGGGTGTGAGCACTATCTGGTCAAGGGTGTTTGTGTTAATAGTGTCCAAGAATTGTTGTGCCCACAAGTTTGCGGTAGTGAATGTTTCCCAGTCTTTACAGGAGTAGTTAGTATCTCCCATGAATATGGTATTTGGTTTAATGGTAAGTGTCTTCAGTAGGTCTAGGTATGAGCTATGGATTTTGGGACATAGAAGGTGACCTATAGCTTGCTAGGATATGGTATGGGACTTTTTGATTTGCACGCGGATAAACTCCAGGGCATCATCCTGTTCAACCAACCTAGAGGTGTACTTGTCGCTAATGTAGATCGACACACCTCCACCTTTTGTCTCAATCTATGCAGTTGCTGGTATAAATATGTAGAAGGCACTGAACATTTGTACTACTAGAGTACTTTCTGAAGATTTAAACTATGTGACAGTAACAGCACGGATGTCTATATTCTCCAGACTGAGGAGAGCTTCTATAGTGTGGAGTTTCTTGTTTAGGCTCCCAACACTGAGCAGTGATACCTTTAGGCTTATTTGGGTTTTATTTGCTATGTCTGTATGCCTGTAAATTCGGCATTGTGTAAAAGATTCTATGGGGTGGCTAAAGTTGTAGCTCATATTCAAAAGCCTATGCAAGACAGGTGCAGACCATCCTTTGCAAAGCAATATGTTTTTAATCCTGTCCTCCCATGCTGACAAATACTGAGTCCTGACACCAGACACTAAGCCAATTATTTAAGTCGATCATCTTCTGTTCATACTGCAGCATTATTCTTAGTGAAGGTAGAATGCTACTCAATGTTCAGTTCTCTAAGGAGCTGCTGATTCCACATTGCCTTTACCAAACCTCTCCATTTCCCAACTTTGGGTTTGTTGAAGGTGCCAAGGATTCAGCTGGTGTCTTGGGAACTTAGGCCTTTAGCAATCCAGGCCCTCATCTTTAGAATTTCCTTATGCAATGGTTATGAGCTGCTCTTTTTCCATCTCTGAAGTTTCAAGAACTCCCTAAAAACATGCCTGTTCAAACTGTCTTATGGGATCTACTTGATATGGTCGACATTTCAGAATGTCGACAGTCATATGGCCGAGACCATATGATCGACATTCGAAATTTCGGCCATAAAAGTAAAAAATAAAAAACACAAAAAAACTTACCTTCATGCACCACCCCCCCCCCCGCAGGGTGGTCCACCACCCACACCCCCCGAAACTTAAATATACCAACTCCTAGATCGCACTACAGTGCGGAAGATGGAAATCTTTCCATTCTGCACTGTACGGAGATGCCGGTTCCGCATGGTCGACATTTCGAATGTAGATCATATGGTCTCAGCCATATGAATGTTGATATTCTGAAATGTCGACCATGTGAAGAGAACCCGTCTTATGATACTGGCTAAGTCTTTATTTTTTTGAATAGTTATTACTCAGTTTAGGTATAATTATCAATGGCTGTCTATTTATTGTGATGTTTAATTATTTTAAATTCTCCATTTATTAATAATTCATTTCTGCATTAATGTTTTATTTTAAATTATGTCTGTAATGGTGCTTGATTAACCAGCACCTTAATAAATTCAACTTATAATTTTACTAAAACAGATGGAGAACATATATAGAGTAGTATTATGTATTGTAAATTAATTACTATCTTCTGTGAAATGTTCATGAATATTTAAATTCCTGACAAAATACACTCCTAGTTTTGTATTATTGTAACAGCCTCATTTAAATGAACAAGAACGTGAAAAATGTTTGAAAATATGTTTCAGTCAGGGAATTTGTTCTAGTTATCCAGAAGGCAGGAGATATAAAAATACCCTCTAAAAACAATCTCAAGGTTATGCTGCTAAATGCTAGGAGTCTAAATGAGAAACTGCACTCACTGGTAGCAGTCCTGACCTTGGAAGATGCTGACATTTCTGCAATCAGTGAGACTGGGTTTAAGGCTGTGGAAAGCACTCCATCTGTACCAGGTTGCATTTCCTTCCACACGTTCAGACTGCAAAATGAAGGCATGAGAACTAAAGGAGGTGGTGTATCAATATTCATTAAAGATAAATATACCTCTAGATTGGTTAAACAGCATGATTTCCTTGAATTACTTCAGGTGCAACTGACTGTAGGTAAGACCCCTCTTCAGGTTATTGTCAGTTATAGAACAACCTCCACGAATCAGGACATCCACTCAGCCTACTTGGCTCTACTTGAGTCAATCAAGGTACAACCAAACATCCTGATTTTGGGTGACTTTAATTACCCATCCATTGACTGGGTAAATTATACGTGTTCTAACTCACTTGCCTAAAGGTTCCTGGACTTCATTAACTGCAATGCCCTGGACCAGTTGGTTGAGACACCCACAAGAGGCTCAAACATCCTGGATCTGATGCTCACCAACATGGGGGACCACTGCACCAACCCCAAGTGTGCGGCCATCCCTGGTGAGATCTGACCACAAATCAGTCTCTATAGAAGTAACTATAACACAAGACCCCCCCTCCCTTAGCAACAACTAAACTAAAAAACTTCACAAAGGCCAATTACAACCTCTTACATGACAGCACAAATACTGATGGAACAGACACCTATGCTGAGTTATGCACCAGTGCTTTATACTAGCATCTGTACAGTTGTATTGACTTTACCTTACCTGATAGAACCAAAGTAAGATCTTCAAGGAAAAAATAAACCTGCCTGGTGGACAACTGCCATTAATAGGCTATATAATAGGAGAAAGAAATTGCTGTCTAAGAGAAGGAAATTATGATCTCAAAAATGAAAACATTCCCTCCTCATCCTAAACAAACAAATAAGACTCCTAGTAAAGTCCTGTAAAGCTAACTAGAAATTCAAATTAGCTTCCCTAACTAAGGATAATCACAAGGCATTTTTTTAGTTACATCCATAGCCTCAAAGATAAGGCCCATATTTGCACTGACATCATAGTTAATGATACTACATATACAGAACCTATAGATATAGCAAACGTGCTGGCTGACAGGTTCAGTGAAAACTTGATTTCCCCACCACATATACCCCAAAGCATCCCTAACACCTATATCTCTGAGGAGCAGATCTTAAACACCCTTTTTAAGGCCAAAAAATACAGATTCTATGGGACCAGACAACATCCCAGGCTGTGTTCTAAATTGATTAAATCAGGAATTAGCATCACCATTGGGCATGCTTTTTAATCACAGCCTAAGCACTGGCTTAATCCGAGCAGAATGGAAAACAGCTACCATCATCCCTTTGCACAAAGGGGGTGCATCCCAGGACCCTGTGAACTACAAACCCATTAGCCTAACCAGCTTTATCTTCAAGGCCATGGAACGAATCATCATGGACCTTATTAACAAAGATATAGGAAATTTCCAAATGCTCAAACTCACCTAGTTTGGCTTTGTCAAGGGGAGATTATGCCTGTTAAACTTAATGGACTTCTTTGAGACAGTCACCAAAGCCCTAGATGAGGGCCAATCTGTGCATATGGCCTACCTAGACTTAGCCAAGGCATTTGACACAATCCCCCACTCGGGCATCATTGATAAACTCACCCAACTGGGTATCAACCCATATATTGTCAGGCGAGTTGCAAACTGGCTCACTGATAGAACTCATACAGTCAAAATAGGGAACTCCACCTCCTCTAGCAGTTCTGTAAAGAGTGGTGTTCCACAGGGATCGGTTTTGGGACTCCTACTGTTCAGAATCTACTTCTCCGAAGTACATGCTAAAACTCAAAGACTGTGGCTGACAAAGTTTGCTAATGACTATAAAACTGGAAGCAATCATTGAAACCCCTAGTGATGACAACATCCTGCAAGAAGGTCTTACGCAGACTAATGGCTGGTGCCAAGGTCATAGTCTTAAACTTAATGCAAAAAAATGCATTATCATCCCCTTTGTCAAGGGTGATTTTCCTGCAAACTACCATATCAATAGCAATATCCTAAGCATGCAGTCAGTGGTGAAAGACCTGGGTACACAGGTCAACAGCAACCTTAGCTTTGATCACTATGGCTCTACAGAGAAGGGAATTTTATATTGTTCATCACATAAGTAAGGGCATTGCCTCCAAAAAAAGAGATTATAACCCCCCTGTACTTTTCCCTCATCAGGCCAATAATAGAGTACAATGCTTCCTTTGGTATGGTCCTTACAAAGAAAATTCAGGTCCTCAAGATCTGTCTTATGTGGACAGACTGAAATCATTGTCACTTTGCTCTGTGTCATATGGACTGCTCAAAGGAGACCTGTGCCTTGCATATAGAGAAATCTCTGACCCAGCTTTAATGGAAGTGCTGCACATTCGTAAGTTAAACGGCACATTGGTCACTTATTTTTTTATTTTACATTTGTTTACCAGGCTGGTCCAGCTGGATATATGTCCATTTTCAGCAGAGGCCCGGGGAGAAAAGCTCCAAATACAGACATTAATATCAGAATTTACAAATTTAGTTCATTGAAAAAAAAGTTTAATAGTATTAGTATTAGCATGTTCTTACAGAAGCAACAATTAGAAATTAATTACAGATTAAGGGTATACAAATTACGCATGACAGTAGAAAGGATTTATTGTAAGATTTGTATGAAAGCTAGTCAGGGTTAGTGCAGGGGCAGAGCCAGTGAGTTTTGAGGTGAGTTCCGAGTTGGGATTTGAAACAGGGAAGAGAACAGATAGCAATGAGATTGTCAGGAAGAGAGTTCCAGGCTTTACCTATTGTGTTTGAGAACAAGGATTTGCCTGCCAGGTTATTGGATTTGCAAGTTGATATAAGAAGTTTGTTAGAAGAATGTAGGCTTTTAAGGTTGCAGTAAGGAGTGATAAGGGAGGTGAGTATAGGGGTGTTAGTAGGTTTGTAGAGGATCTTACGGGCTAAGGAGAGCTGGTGATATAAGATCAGATTTTGAAGCTCAAGCCATCCTAATTGCTTTAGGTTTAAGCAGTGGTGAGTTCTAAAAGCTAGAGGCAAACTGGCAATACTGTTGTAGGTGGCTGCCAGTTTGGAGAGGTTAGTTTTGGACAGATAAGTGTAAATGGGGGAGACATAAAGTAGAGTAGAGATCAGATGAGAATGGGCAATGGTAGTTTTAGCAAGAGGTGTAAGAAATGGTTTAATTCTATACAGGGAGCCTAGTTTTCTGTTAACTAATTTTATAGTGTTGTTAATGTGATAGTCAAAGCATAGGTTATTGTCTATATCTACTCCGAGGAGCCTGGTAGTTGGGTCAGGTGATATGTTAGTGCCATTACTAGACAAGACAGAGAAGTTGAGAGGAGAGGATTTTCGGGTGGGGAAGAACAGTAACAGTTTGGTTTTCTTGGGGTTTAGGATTAAGCATCATTTTAAGAACCATGTTTCAACAGTTTGGAAAGTCTGTTGGGTGACAGAGTGCAGTTTGGAGGGGGATGAAGCAACACAAATCAAAGTAGAATCATCAGCATATTGTATACTGGTTGCAGAGGGAATACTGGTATGAAGATCATTAGTAAAAACAGAAAACAGAAGGGGAACAAGTATAGAACCTTGTGGGACTCCGAGGGTAATGGGCAGGTGGTTGGATACATTATTGTGCCAGAGCACTGCCTGTTGTCTGTTATGAAGATAGGAGTGGAACCACATTATAGCTCTTGAGTCTAGTGAGAATGTTTTAAGTAAATTTAACAGTATCTGGTGCTTGACTATATCGAAGGCTTTGGATAGGTCAATAAAGAGAGCAGAGGTAAGGATATTGTTATTCAACAGGTGATTAAGAAGTTGTTTTTGGATGCATTTTTCCATGATTTTAGCCAGGGGGAGAGTTGGGCTATGGGTCGGTAGTTTGAGAGTTCTGCTGAATTTCCACCTTTATGAGGGGAATGATATGTGAAATTTTCATGACAGAAGGAATATAGCCTTCGACAATGGTTCTGTTAATCAGAATGGAAATGGGATAGGCTAGTGGTTTGGCTACAGTTATTAGATACTGAGCAGGCAGAAGGTCAGTAGATGGAGAGGAAGCTTTAAGTTTGTGGAGAAGAGAATAGATAAGTGATGTAGGTACTGGTTGCAGTTGAAATGTGGGAATAGAAGTGTTAGGGGAGGTGGACTGAGAGGTAATATCGGGGGATAGTTGATTAGCTAGAGACTGGACAGTTTCAGTAAAGAATGTATTGAAGGCATCAGCAGTTTGTTTAGGGTTGTTTTGGGAAGTGCCTATGGGGCAAGGGGTGTCAGAGTGGCCAGGTTTTAAGAGACTATTTATTCCTGCCCAGAACTTTTGTGGATTTTGTTGGTTAGCTTGTTGTAAATGGCAGCAGTAGTTTCTTTTATCTAGAAGTACCGCTTTTTTGGTGGAGTTTCTGATTTGTCTAAAGTTAAGTTGGTCGGTGGGATCTTTAGTGCTAAGGTACTTGATCCAGAGTTTATTTTTCAGAATAATTTTATGCCATGTATCTTTTGAGAGCTAAGGGAAAGGTTTTGAGATAATTCTAATAGATCTTAAGGGAGCATGAGAGTCTAGAATGGAAAGGAACTTGGAGTTGAAGTAAGCCACAGCATCATCCAGAGGGAGTAGTTTAAGAGGGGACCAGTTGCAAGCATTGAGTTCTGCTAGGAAGCTTTCAGGGTTAAAGTTTTTATTTGTTCTGACCATTTTGTATTTAGTTAGGTTAGGGGTAGCAGTTTTATGTCTGATTAGGTAAGTAAGAGCATGGTCACTTACATCATCTGGTAGTGTCCCTACTGTATAAGTATGGTGGTGACTATTTTATCAGAATACAATCCAATATGCTTTCTTTGTTGTTAGATTTGTTAGTTCTAGTTGGGTCATGAATGGTTTGAGAAAAAACATGAAGATTTGGGGGGGGGGCTTTAGAGAGGTGCAGGTTTTTCAGTAGATATTGACATCGCCCAGGGACTATGGTTTCTTGTGGGAATTGAATAGTGAGCCAGCTAAGGACATCAACAGAACTTGCTGGAAAGACAGATTTGTCTCACAGAGGTTGCACCACATTTGGAACAAGCTTCCTAGTCATGTTATACAAAGCCCCTCGTTGGCCCTTTTTAAGCGTAATTTGGGCAATTGGATGGGTAAGTGGAAATTTATCCCGGGGGGGGGTTCTACTTGTGTCCCTCTTGGACAGGGACAATAGGTGTTGCTTTTAGTGTCTACTTGAACCAGACACCCTTGGGAAAACAGTTTGAACTTGGCTAGGCTTGTAAGGGCCCTGGGGTCATTAGCCTAGTAACATCCTCTGATCCTATGATCCTATGATTAGGTTGTATTGCATAAATATCCATTTCTGTGAAAGGCAAATAGTTTAATATTTTTAGGATTACAACTTGGTGATATATAAAGTACAACCATGTCTTATACATTCAAGCAAATGTTATTGAAAATCAGAATTTTTTTTGGGGGGGTTGAAACTGGTCATTCTGGATGCTGAGCAAGTAAAATACACAATATAAGATGGTTTGTAGTACCATTATTAGTATATGTACTTCAGGATCTATTTGTTTTTTTCTTTGTAGAAGTATGTAGATATACTGCAAACAATGCTAACTGTATTTCCACGGGGAGGATGTAAACAATATCTAACCTGGAAAATAATAACTCTGTCACTTGGGAGGGCTGGGGGTGCAGAATATCTTATCAGAACAAATGAAAAATAGTTCATTTTATCTAAAGAATTTAGGGAAAGTGGTGGGCTTTTGTTGTTGAGTGTAAGTTTTGAAGCCAAGTAAGAGTAGAATGCTTCCTGGAAGTTAGTACAGAGGATTAAAGCTATGAGCTGTTAACAAGCAACTTCCTGTGGTAGAGGGTTTGATTACTGCAGCCTTCATTTCCTACTGTGTAACTGAGCAAGTCACATAGCCAGACAGTGCTCTGAGGTAATTGGGACATTGGCTAGTCTTTTCGGTGGTCTCATGGACTACATGCCTAATGACTATGTATGAGTCTTCCACAAGGTAAGAGATGGTGAAGGTCTTGAGGTGGGCACTGAGAAGCAAATACAGGAGGCTGGTTAGAATATATAGATTTTAAATAAATGTTATCAATGAAGCTGTGGAAAGTGTGAATGAATAGGGTTTTAATGGAGACAGGATTAGCAAAAGGGAATAGGACTAGAGGATCTTAAGATGGGCACTAAAAGATACAGTCAAAGAAGGCTGATTTAGAAAGAGTTTACTCCTGAACCTCTATGATAAGCAGAAACTGTACAGGGATAATATACAGCAGAGAAAGAATTAGCAAAATGACACGTGGTGGAAAGAAGAGCGTTTATACCAGAACAGATGTTAGAGAAATATGGTGGAAAACGGAATCAAAAGGTAGCTCATGAGGCATTAAAAGAAAGTAATTGTAAAGTTAAAATGGTCATAAGCAAAGGATCAATCCATTCTGCTTTTTGTGAGATAGATAATACAAACAAGGGGACATAATCCTCAAAGGATTCTAACAGATGTTCTAGGAAAGTACAGAACGATTTTAAAAAGGGGTCTTGAAATCTCATGACACCAGGTGATAGAGAGGGCTGTTGGCTCTTAGATGAGTGTCTTGGCAGAAACAGTTTAGACTTTTTAGAAGGCATTGTCTTTTTAAAATTTTCTGTATGCCATCATGGTTAGAAAAACATTTTTCAGAGTAAATACAAGGAGCTGGAGATATTTAAGGAGATATCTAGGAGGCTGAAAGCATATCTTATGGGGATGCCCATATATGAATTTGCTTAAAGATGAGAAACAAGGAAAACATCTGTTTATGATTTCAATAGTAGGGGGCAATTTGCTATAGAATGCTTTTCTAGATTTAATAATGTTGATGAGTAAAAATTGATGATAAAACAATGAAAAACTAAAGAAATATGTACAAGAGATGCTGTGCTAAGCATAATGAAAGAAATATATAGCTTCGAAATAAATGCAGTGGGAGGAAGACAAAGAGAAGATATGTAACAAATGGGCACCTTGCATTTTAGAGATACTGGAAGCAGAATAAGAGTTTCACAGAGAAACTGGGTTAATGTTGGTTATTAGTATGGAAGTTTATCATTTTACTATACTTGGTAATAGTGTACTCACTTAAAATGCCTATAACAATCTGACATCCTGTGACTTGTTCATGTTGATACTGTATTATAAGAATTATTGCTGTTCTTGTTAAATAAAGTTTTGATTTGCTTCTTGTTCATGTTGATACTGTATTATAAGAATTATTGCTGTTCTTGTTAAATAAAGTTTTGATTTGCTTAAAAAAACTATATATAGATTAATAAAACATGATATTGGGGGGGGTGTTGTTCAGTTAGATTGATTTGAAGGGCTTTTAATGAAATCTCTACTCCACCCAGTTAGTGATTTCAAAGCTTCTTTGAGATTCAGTAAGAGCCAACCAGTGGCTGTCAGTTTTGCATAATGTGAAGTAAATGGGAATGTTTGAAACCAATCTAGTGTTCTGCAGCTAAGGCCAGATAGGCCCCATGGTATACAGTATATCAGAAAGGTGCAACATAGCAGGAACAGATGCAGCAGTTCAGACAAGCTTGACATCAGAATATAAAATAATCTGTCACACAATACAGTATGTCAATATAATATGCAGAAACATCTCACAATGTTGGTAAGAGTTGCCACCGTTAAAGTAGGATGAAAAGTAAGTTTGAAAATGGAATACAGGATATTATGCAAGAGTGTACAGAATAACCCAGTACTGTGTAACTGAATACAACACACACTGCAAGATATCATGTAACAGAGTACAGTATAACACAATACAGCTTGACACAGTGCAACATAGTGCAATAGGTCTAAAATGTCACATTTGACACAGTACTACATAGTGCAATATGTCTAAAATGTCACATTAGTACAGACACCATACCACTCTTATCAGGCAGGCTTAGAAAGCCGAACACAGGGTACTGTGCAACATGGTATAGTATAACATAACACAGAACAGTATATCATAATGTCCTAATAATGCAGGCTTGAATGCCGTGATTAGTGTAGGCTTAGATAGTAGAAAAAACATTATTATGCGGCACAATGCTTTGACAGTAGAAAACAAACAGTAAAAAATCAAGGTACTGTTCAGTATACCAAGGCACCACTGCAAACGAGTCTGGGTGCCACTGCCAAGTAAGGTTTAGAAGGCATAGTACAAAATACAGTGCGGCTACAAAAACAGTGCTAGTGCAAATAGGGATTACAGTGTTGGTACATTTAAGGCAGGCTAAAAAAATAAAATCTGTTTTCTAGAGCAAGTAAGAAAAATGGCGACAATGCAGTATAAGTGCAGAAATTAAGACATGTGTAGTACTAAATGGATAAGTACTCACATTGAGAGCTAAGTAATATTGAGAGTAACTAGTTTTAACCAGACAGTTATACTAGATGTGGACAATAGAACCAGTAAGGATCATATAGCTGGATAATGCAATAAGTGCACAGGTACAGACTACAATAAATAATAGGTAGATTCAGCATGTAATACTATAATAAATGTAAGTTATAGTAACAAAATACATAGCAGTCTATAGCACGTTGAATGCACAGTTAGATAACACAGTAAGCTACATGAGCAGGTAAAAGGTGTAGCAAACTATGATTAATAATACACTAAAAGATTGTCCATACTTTGCTCTTATGGGAAAATGGGAAAGATATGCCTGGAAATAGGAGACTGAGGAAATGAAAACATCCACTCACTGGTTTCTGTAAAGAGCTGACTGGTTCCACTATAAGCTAGTCAGATCCCACCTGGAAAATAAACTTTACTGTAGAAATCTTTTTGGGCTGTCAGAGGCTAGGAAATGCTGCTCATTGCAGGCCAATGAAGTGGACTCAGAGCCATGCAGCACATCTCAGCTCATGCAAACAAGATCAGATACAAAGCTAATGAAGACAGACAATGGCTCCAATGAAAATTCTCAATGGCAGATTCCCGGGGTGGGGGGTGTCACACGATAGCCTCAAAAAGACAGGTCTCAGCTCTAAAATGGGGTTGATTGTTAAAGTCAGTCTTGGAATTACAGTCACTTGAAATTGCAGGAATTTCAAAGACAAATTAACTGAAGCACACTGGAGTAGGTAAGTGAAACAATATCTACTGAGTGCTGTCTGCTGCATACCTCTGTGATGCCATTTGTAGCCCAGCCATTCAACATTTAAAGAGTTTGGTTTCCCCACATTTAGAGAGTTTTGGTTTCACTGTCTCTTCCAGCAATTTAGACACACATATACAGTAAGCTCAGTACAAGTGCATGCTAGGAAGCAGTGAGCAACTAAATTTAAAAGAAACAAGATCAAGCACACAACCAATTGAAACATACACTGGTAAACAACATCCAGTAAATAAATGTCTAGAACAGTGCAGGTTCTCCCTCCTCTCATCAAAGAGAACAGTAACCCTATTTCCAAGCAAAGGTTAGAACAGGCAGACCATAGAACTTTCAAAATTAGGAAAGTAATCCGGATGACTAAAGCCCTCACTTGTTAATAAGCTGCTTCTTGTGCCAAGGGTACAGGGTTTGAATCTTTCCAACTTCATTTGGCTACTATGTGACTTTGAGGAAGTCACTTAACCAAACAGTACCGGGAGAAATTGGGTATTTGGCCTATGCTTTTTAATGGTCTCATGGACTGTATGCCAAGTAACTACATATGAACCTATGAAAAAATGAACCTATGAAAAATGAAGTCCCACATGTTAAGGTCTTGGTTTTAATGTCTCTTCCAGTAATTCAGGAGCATGTATTGTGCACAGTGTTAGGCAGTGCAGCACAGATGAGTGGCTGACTATGCAACAGAGCTGAATTTAAAACAAGTGCATGCATGTAGCCAGTCAAAACTACACTGCTAGACACCCTGCAGTAAATAAATGGAAAAATAACACTGTCTCCAATGGAAAATTACCGCAGATAGGTGACAGGAATCTCAAAATTAGATGAAAAATTTGTTTCTGGGATGTAAAAGTCTTACTTTGTGTCTTTTCAAATAATTCAGATGTGCAGCATTAGCACAGATAAGCACTTGTCAGCACTCAGCACAATACAGCTGAATGTAGGGCAAAGTCAAGCATATCGCCAATCAAAACACTGTTAGACAAGCTACAAAATAACTACTTAGGACAATGTAGGCTACAACTCTTACAACAGAAAGGAGTAACATTAGCTCTAAATGTAAATTGCAACAGGCAGGTCACAACAGTCACAAAATGACCTGAAAAAATCAGTTCCCAGATTTAATGGGGCATGGCTTGTGTCTCTTCTAGTAATTCAGATGAGCAGCATTGGACAGCTCACCACAACTACACCTTGTTTCAAAGACATTTCAAAGAAACTGTGGGCTTTTCTGAAACAAAGTTCACTCTCTCTGAAATAAACCAGCAGAACAAAAATGTGTCGCATGTTGTTTACAGATAGTTGAATTTGTACTGTATTTATAATTTTGGAGGGGCTTTTTTTTTTGTTTTACCTGGGCCTCTGCAAAAAAAAAAAGGTTTTGTGTCTAGTCCCCAGTCAGAGTTTCCTAATCAGCAAGCGCAATAATTAAATAAATACATTCAAACACGTGAAGTTACAGTTTGACCCCACAAGTATACAAAAACAATCTACTGGATGTAGACAAGCAGCCAAACTGATACTATTTTTACACAGTGCTACAGAATTGAACCATTACTAATGAGTAGGAGGGTGGCCTAATGATTAAGGTGTTTGCCTTACAAACACAAGGTGCAGGCTTTGAGTCTCCCAAGGGATAAATGGCTCGCAAGGGCAGTTAGCTAACCTATGAAAGTGCAAAGAGAACATAAAAGAAAAGCCATCCTTATTTCATTGCTTGATCTTAAACTTTGGACACTTTCACAAGTCTGTGCCTGCTTCTTCCTTTGAACTTGGTGTAAGTTTTTTTTTTCACTGCAATCTGCATGCTTCTGTAATGTTACATAAACAAATAATGTCACTTCCTGCAAGCTCTCCTCACTCTGAAGAATGTAAACATCTGTGTATTTACTAAGACACGGTTTAAAGCCACATAGAGCACCCTGACAGTGCAGTGTCGCTATGCCTTCCACACATTTAGACCAGCTACTGCACAGAGAGGGAGAGAAGGTGGACAGGTCTTAATTTACATCAAAAAGAAACACACCTCAAGCCAGGTCAAGCAGAATAACACATTTCAGCTTCTTCACACACAACTCACCATAAGCAAACCCAATGCCATATCTTTGTGAGCTGTAGGTCCCCCCTGTATGACACAGAAAACCCATACCACTTATTTAAATGAACTCAAATCGCTTCCCATTTATCCCAACATCACACTCACTGGTGACTTCAACTATCCCACCAAAATTGGAAATCATACATGAACTCTAAATTGCAGGTCCAACGATTCCTGGACTTAGTCAACACAAATGCCCCAGAACAGGTAGTCTGTATACCCACTAAGGAGCACCAACTTGAGCTCTTCACCAACATGGGAGGGGTTGGTCCCCCATCCCTACAGTGTCATATATCAGTAGTCAGGCCAGACCGTAAAGCTGTCTTTTTCAAATTAAAAATAAAACCTGGGACAGCAGATAACTCTGAAACATTTAGGGATTATTTCAAGGCAAACTTTCTACTTTTAAGAGATGCCATGGCAAAATTGCAAGTCCCTGAAACCCAGGGAACACCACTGCCTATGCAGAGTCATTCATGAAAAACATTTGCATTCATCCATACAGCTGCACAGAGGTAGCAGTACCTACATAAAATAAGCACATGACAAATTTAAAAAACAAGCCACCTGGGTGGAATCCCAACATCAACAGCTTGTATAGCAAAACAAAGAAAAGCATGTCCAAAAATAGGAAGTGCAAGGCCCAGCAAGGTAAAAACTCCCTCATCAAACTAAATAAACAAATTGGGACTAATTAAGTCAACCAAAGTCAAATTTCAGGTAAAAGTAGCCTCCCAACCTAAGGATCATTCTTCAGCTATATTTGAAACCTCAAAGGCAATACACAATAGTGTGCCAAACTAATCATAAATGGAACCACTGTACAGAGCTGGAAGATAGTGCAAATCTATTGGCAGATAAATTCAACTTTGGTTTAGCCCTGATTTCTCCCCCAGACACCTCTAAAGAAATAATCCAACCATAGCCCCACAATGGTCACTAGTGAATAAATCTTCAGTACACTCTTCAAGGCTAAAAGCATGACTCTGATGGGATCTGATAATATCCCAAGATGCTTCCTTAATAGCATAAAATATGACCTGTCAGGTCCACTAGAAGTCCTATTCAATCATAGCTTCCAAATAGGTTTCAGACCAAATGAATGGGAGACTACAACTGCTATCCTTCTGCACAAGGGCAGGCTGTCCACAGACCCAGGAATCTATTAACCCCTAAGCCTGACTACCTCATATGTTAGGCAATGAAATGAATAATCGTCATCTTGATAAATAACTTCATAGGAAACCTTCAGACAATAGATGCAATCCATTTTGGCTTTGTTAAGAGCAGGGCATGCCTACTCAACCTGATGGACTTCTTCAGGAAGAACACCAAAGCAAATGGACAAGGGTAAAACAGTGCATACTGTCTACCTCGACCAGGTCAAAGCATCTGACACAATACCCCACACAAGCATTGCAGACAAGCTTACAAAATTAGGTATAAAATCCCACATCACTTGATGGATAGCCAACTGGCTTACAGGTAGGACATAAAAAGTTACGAAACAGGAGTCACGGCCAATCTCTAATCAAATGAGATGTTAATTTGAACACAAAATGGGAAATTGTTTAGGCTTAAAATGGCCCACAAGGACAGCGAGCCTAGTACTTACCTATGAACCTATGAGTCAACCTCCACAAAAAGATCATTCACTAGAGAAGTCTCCTAGGGCTTGGTGCTGGGGTTTCTTCTTTTAGTGTCTACTTCTCTGAAGTCAAGGCCAACATCAAAGGGCTCTGGCCATCCAACTTATAGGTTCATAGGAGGTTACTAGGCTAATGGCTAAAGAGTCTTTACAAGCCTAGCCATGTTATACCAGTGTTCCCTAATTGACCTTGGTTAGATGGTTGTTATTCGCAGAGTGAATCTGTGATCAGGAGCTCTGCTTCACATGAATTGGGAGTTTATTACAGAGGAGCAGCAGTCTCTGGGAGATATAGCTGAATCTCCAGCATGTTCTGTTATTGTCACAGGCTAGGTTGAGATCCCTGGAGTGAGTGACTCTTGTCCTATTTGATTTGCGGATGTGCAGCATTTCCATTACGGGAGGGTCAGACACTGCTGTGTAGGCCAGGCACAAGTCACCTCTCAGCAGTCTGTAGGATACAGAGTACAGTGACAGGGATTTCAGTCTTTCCATGTACATCATGTTTTGGAGGCCCCGAATTTTCTTGATGAGAAACTGCTGTGGTGTCTCCAGCTGCTGCAGGTGTCTGGTGAGGTACACGCAGAAGGGAGCATTGTACCCTGTTAGTGGTCTGATGAGGGTAGAGTGCAGAGGAGTTATAACATCCTTATTCTTGGCTGTGATGCCCTTACTTATGAGATGCACAATGTAGAAGGCTTTCCTTACCACTGTGGACACATAGTGATCAACGTTTAGACTGCCATCTACCTGTGACCCCAAATCTTATACCACTGGGTTTGAGCTTAGGGGGGTGCTGTCAATACTATAATTTACATGGACTTCTTCTTTGCCAAAGGAGATAATAATGCACATTTTTGTGTTTAATTTTAGTCTGTGGCTTTGGCATCAATCATTTGTCTGTGTTAACCCTTTTTGTGAAATGGTAACATTGTCGGGAGGCTCAATGTTTGCACCCAGTTTGCAATCATCAGTGAACTTGGTAAGCCAAAGGCCATCTACTTTCACCTAGACTTCCAAGAAATAGATTCCAAACAGTAAGAGGGCCCAGCAAATATCCTTCTGGTATGCCACTGGCAACTGGTCTACTGGTAGAGATAGAATCCCCAACTTTGACAGTATGCATTCTGTTGGTGAGCCAGTTGGCTACCCATCTAGTGACATATGGGTTAACCCCAGCTGAGAAAGCTTCTCAATGAAACCTGAATGGGGGATTGTGTCAATAGCCTTGGCTAAGTAAAGATAGGCAGTATACACTGTTTTGCCTTCATCCAGGGCTTTGATGACATTCTCAAAGAAGTCCCCCAGGTTCAAGAAGCATGATCTACCCTTAACAAAGCCAAACTGGGTTGGGTCAAGAGTTTGAAGGTCACCTATGTCCTTGCTGATAAGGTTTATGATGATTCTTTCCCTGGCCTTGCAGATAAGACTGGTTAGGCTTATGGGTCTATAGTTTCTAGGGGCAGTAGATGGACCCCCTTTGTGCAAGGAGATTACTACTGCTGTTCTCCACTCTGCTGGAACAAAGCCAGTGCTCAGGATAAGGTCATAAACAGTGCCAAGTGGTTCCACTAGGTCTTGTTTTAGACTGTATAATAAGCAGCCTGTGATGTTATCTGGTCCCATCAAGGCCAATGTTTTTGGCTTTGGAGAGAGTGGATATGACCTGCTCTTTGGCGATACTAGGTAGAGGACTGGTGTCAATTATGCTTTGGGGTATGGCTGGTGTGGACAGGGGGGTGTAGTTTGCACCAAATCTGTCAGCTAGCAGGTTGGCAATTTCCTCAGGTTCAGTATGAGAGGTACCATTCACTATAAGTTTGCACATAGTTGGGCATTCCCTTTTAGATTTCATAAGTAACTAAAGAATGCCTTATGATGATCCTTAGCTAGGGATGCTAATTTAGTTTCATAACTAGCTTTAGAGGACTTTACAAGACATCTGATTTGCTTGTTCAAGCTGTGGATGGTATTCTTCTTCTCCTGAGTAACTTCCCTCCTGTTCTAAGACATCAGTTTATTCCTTTTGTTATATAACTTATTTATACTTGAGGTCCACCAGGGTTTCCGGTTTTTTTTCAGGAGTGCAGTTTCCTGTTTAGGCTCCTAGCATTAAGCAACATAACCTTGAGTTTGTCTCAAATGGATTTTTTTTTTACACCAGAAATTTTGTTGTTTTGACTTTGCCTAAAAAAGGCACTATGGGGCAGGAAAGCTCCTTTGCCAGTATCCAAAAGCTTAGAGGAGACAAGTGAAGACCATCTGTGGCAATGCAGTGTGGCTTGTTAACCATGTATCCCCAGGTTGACAGGTACTGGATCCCCCTGGACTGACACCAAAAGCTAAGTCAATTGTTGAAGTCAATAATTTTTTGCCTATATTGTGGCATCATCCTGGGTGAAGGTAGAATGCTGCTTAGGGATAGGGACATACCTACCTAGGACACATAATCTGAGAGTTCAGGCATGTCTCTCTTCATATAGTACAGAGGTATGTCTCAAGCCATTCACCCCAACATGTACTATGACAGAATCATAGTGGTAAGTGCTGTTGAGTGACTTGAGTGCATGCGTGATTTGTCAGATCCTGGTACGTGATAGGCAGCTGACCTTCTCCTTGTCCAGCCTGGTGAGGGGGACATCTGTGTGTCTTACTGTTGAGTTGCCTATGACCAGGACATTTGTTTTTGAGGTATTTTGCCTTACAGGCTTATTTGCTGTGACACTGGTGTGTGTGTTGTCATACTGAGCCGGGAGGTTTGGTATATCTTCTGGATCAGTACAGGTGGCTCCATTTACAATGAGAAGAACCACAAACTAGTAGGCGATTAAATGATATAGTACCACCAGGCTACAGAAACACAGCAGCAAAAGTCCATTTACAATGAGCTCTGCACACAATTATGTATTGCCTTTGAGGTTGTGGACGCAGCTACAGAATGCTTTGTGGTTGTCCCTGGCCTGGGAGGCCAAACTTACCTCAAATTTGGCTTTGGTAGACTTTATTTGTCCTCTGAGTTGTTTTTTAGTTTGATGAGAGTGCTTTTATCCTGCTGTTAATAGATGAGATGTATTTTTTCAGTGGCTGTAATGTAAGATAAGATTTGATTTGGTATAATCTGAGTATGTGAATTACAAGGGCTTGTGTAATATTGTTGTGACCATTAGGAGAAAATTCTTAAATGGTGAGAATCTACCTCTGCAGTTCAAATGTTTAATAGATAGAAGACAAGATATATGGTAAGTTAAAGGGTTGGTTAATTGGTTGACTTTGTTAAAACTTATTCAGACCAACAGTGCAATAAAGGGTTGGTTTCTGGTGTCATTCTAAGGAGATCCAGTGTCTGTCAGCCTGGGATGACATGATTGACAGACCTCACTGCTTTGCCAGAGATGGTCTTCATCTGTCACCCCTGGGATTTCGGCTACTGGCTAAGGCAATTGCCACTCCCTAGTGCCTTATTTAGGCAGTGTCTCAAGGGCAAAATTCCTGACATAAAAACTCCATCTGAAAACAACATTATTAGGCTGCTAAATGCTAGGAGTCTTAACACAAAACTGCACTCACTGGAAGCAGTCCTCACCTTGGAAGAAGCAGACACTTGTGCAGTCATGGAGACCTAGTTCAAGGCTGTGGAGAGCACCCCAGCCATACTGGGTTACACCTCCTTCCACACATTCAGACCAGAAACTGAAGGCATGAAAACTAAAGGAGGAGGCATATCAATATTCATTAAAGATAAACACACCTCCAGACTGGTTAAACAGTATGATTCCCTGGGGATACTTCAGAAGCAATTAACTGTTGGTAGGACACCTATTCAAGTCATTGCCAGCTACAGGACCCCCTCCATGAATTAGGACACTCACTCTGCCTGTTTGGATCTACTTGAGTCTATTAGGACACATCCAAATGCCATGGTTCTAGGTGACTTTAACTACCCATCCATTCATTGGGTAAATTACTTGTGCCACACTCACTTGCCCAAAGGTTCCTCAACTTTGTTAACTCCAGTGCCCTGGACTAGCTGGTTGCCACCCCAGCAAGGGGTGCCAACATCCTGTATCTGGTGCTTACCAGTATGGAGGACCACTGTAGCACCCACACTTTGAGGTCTTCCATAGTGAGATGTGACCACAGATCTGTCTCATTTGAAATAACTATCACACCTGACCCCGCCTAGCAGCAACTAAACTAAACAACTTCTCCAGAGCAGATTATAACCTCTTACAGGATGGTATAAATAGCTTTGGTGCACCTCCCCCCCAGAAGGAACTGGAAACTATGCCGAGTTCTACATCAATGCTTTATACAAACACCTGTATAACTGCATTGTGACTTGACCGTACCTGATAGAATCAAAACAAGCTCCTCAAGGAAAAGTAAACCTGTCTGGTGAACAACTGCCATTAACAGGCTTTACAATAAGAGGAAGAAATTGCTATCTAAGAGTAAGAGGAAGCGAGTCTAAACTAGAAACACTCCCTCCTCAGCTTAAACAAGTAAATAAGACTTCTTGTGAAGTCCTTCAAAGCAAACTATGAATCCAAATTAGCTTCCTCAACTAAAGGCAACCATATGGCATTCTTTAGTTACATCCATAATCTAAAAGGAAAGGGCCAGATTTGTGCTGAACTGGTAGTTAATGATACCACGTATACTGAGCCTGTGCACATAACTAACCTGTTGGCCAACAGGTTAAACTTCACTCCCCTGTCCCCACCCCACATACCCCATGACATCCCTAACACCTGTCCCCTACCTTGTATCTCTAAAGAGCTGGTCATAAATGCCCTCTCTAAGGCCGAAAACACAGCATCTATGGGAACCTGATAAAATCCCAGGCTATGTCCTACATGGGGTCCAACAAGAATTAGCAACATCACCGGGTACTCTTTTAAATCATAGTCTAAGCACCAGTGTCATCCCAGCTGAATGGAAAATGGCCACTGTTATTCCCTTGCATAAAGGTGGTACTTCCACTGGCCCCAGGAACTGTAGACCTAATAGCCTGACTAGCCTAATCTGCAAGGCCATGGAGCGAATCATCATGAACCTTATCAACAAAGATATAGGTAATCTCCAAACACCTGACCCTACTTAATTTGGATTTGTCAAAATCATATCTGTTAAACCTGGTGGACTTCTTTGAGACAGTCACCAAGGCCCTGGACAAGGAGATCTCTGTGCATACAGCCTACCTAGACTTAGCCAAGGTGTTTAACACTATCCCCCACTCAGGCATCATTGACAAACTCACATAGTTAGTGATTATTGAAACTGCTACACCCAGTGGCTACAGTGTCTTGCATACAGAGAGACACAAAGTCATAAACTATAAGGATTTGCAGGTAGAAATGAGAGCAATGTGGAATAAAGATAACCAGACAGTTTCAATAGTAATAGGAGCAACAGGTCTTATAAAAAGAATCTACAATCGTATTTAGGTATGTTACCAATCCATGCAACCCCATAACAATTGCAGAATGAGTTATTATTGGGCACATTGCAGGTGCTGCAAAGAGCACTTTTGGCTGACATCAAAGAGTGAAACAATACTAATTTCATGAACTTTAATCGTACTTTGACTTAGGATTGGGGTCCATTCCCATCATGGTATTAGAAACCCAAAAGACTTGGAGAAATTAAAAAAAAATAGGTATCAACCCATATATCATTAGATGGGTCATTATCTGGCTCACTGATAGAACCCACACAGTCAAAATAAAAGAACCAAGATGCTCTCCTCCAAAAAAAAAAAAAAGAAGCCAATCTGGTGGTCCCTTGCCATAAACAAACTTTACAAAAGAAGGAAGAAAATGTTGCAGAAAAGAGGAAAATCCAAGGATGCAAAAAACTCCCTTACCAGCCTCAGTAAGAAACTGAGATCCCTCATAAAATCCTCCAAAGCTAGTTATGAAAATAAAATTGTCAAAGATTTCAAAGACAACTACAAGGCATTCTATAGTTATGTCAAGAATCTAAATGCCAATGCTCAGATCTGCTCTGAGCTACAACAGAATGGCATTAAATATACTGATGCCAAGGATATTGCCAATATCCTTGCAGATCAATTTAGTGGCAACTTCACCCCCCTCTCACCCCCTAAAGGGCCCATCTCAATACCAAAAGATTGCCAAATTCCGGTAATCACGGCCACACAGATAGAAACCGCACTCTCCAAAGCTAAGAATACAGCATCCATGAGACAAGATGACATCCCGGGCTGTGTACTACATGAACTACAAAATGAACTGGCACCTCACCTAAGTGTCATGTTTAATCATAGCCTCAACTTAGACTTCATGCCCACTGAGTTGCGCACAGCTACAGTTATTCCACTCCACAAAGGGGGATCCACCTTGGATCCCGGGAACTACCGTCCCATCAGTCTGAAGAGCCTGATCTACAAGGGCATGGAACGCATTATCATGGAACTTATAAACAAAGACATTGGCAACCTTCAAACACTGGACCCCACCCAGTTTGGGTTCGTGAAGGGCCAATCTTGTCTCCTGAACCTGATTGACTTCTTTGAATCAATCTCCAGAGCCATGGATGAGGGTAAGGCAGTCCGCACAGCCTATCTGGACCTCGCCAAGGCCTTCGACACCATCCCCCACTCTGGAATCATAGATAAACTTACTAAGCTGGGCATAAATCCCTACGTCATTCAGTGGGTTGCCAACTGGCTTACTGACAGAATCCACACTGTAAAAGTAGCCAACTCCAAATTCAGCTACAGACAAGTGACAAGTGTAGTACCTCAGGGTTCAGTCCTGGGAACACTCTTGTTTAGCATCTACTTCTCTGAAATGCAGGAAAACACTAAGGGACTCTGGCTAACAAAGTTCACAGATGACTGCAAACTGGGAGCCATTATTGAATCCCCAAATGATGTGGATATTTTATAAAAGGGCCTTAAAGAAACAGATGCTTGGTGCCAGAGGCATGGGCTCAAGCTCAATGCCAAGAAATGTATAGTTATCCCCTTTGGGAAAAAACATGTACCCATGAATTACCACATAGGTGGCAGTACCCTAAACACTGAAAGGGTGATGAGAGACTTAGAGACACAGGTGGACAGTGGTCTCACCTTCGATAACCACATCACCACAACAGTCAGGAAATCCTGCTATGTGGCACACCTCATCACTAAGGGCTTTTCATCCAGAAAAAAGGAGGTTATTGTCAAACTGTACTCATCCCTCATTGGACCCATTATAGAGTACAATGCCCCATTTGGCATGTACCTCACAAGACATCTGCAACAGCTGGAAAGGCCACAGAAATACCTCACTAAAAGAATCACAGGCCTAAAGCAGATGCCCTATGCTGACCATCTGAAAAAAACTCCATGTATACTCTGTGGCATATCGTCTACTCAGAGACGGTCTCTGCTTAACATACAAGGCCATGTCAAACTCTGAGCTGTTGGGCATGCTCCACTTAAAGAAATCCCAATCCCTCAGAGCCACATGCTCCAGGGATCTAAACCTTGTCATTACAATGAACAAAACATGCTGGAGGGATAGGTTCCTGACCAGAAACTTCCCATACTCTGGAATAGACTGCCCATACATGTCAAGCAGAGTGCCTCCTTGGCCCTCTTCAAAAGGAATCTTGATGATTGAATGGGAGATAGGAAATTCACCCCAGGGTCACGTCAGTTGCTCTGCTAGACAGGGGTCCAGGGAACTAAATATTGTGGGAAGAAATATCTGGGGAATTGTTTGGCTAGGCTTGTATAGGCCCTAGGGCTGATAGCCTAGTACCAACCTATGAACCTATGAATCCACCCCAACAGCAGACCGGTAACCAATGGTGTTCCACAGGGATCAGTCCTGGGAACTCTACTGTTTGGAATCTATTTCACCGAAGTACAAGCAAACACTAAAGGTCTGTGACTGACAAAGTTTGCTGATTACTGCAAACTGGGAGTGGTCATAGAATCTCCAAATTATGCCAACATCTTACAAGAGGGTCTTATAAAAACAAATGATTATTGCCAAAATCATAGCCTTGATCTCAATGCAAAAAAATATATTATCATCCTTTTTAGTAAGGGCAATGTTCCTGCTAACTACCACATCAATAGCAACACCTTAAGTATGCATTCACTGGTGAGAGACCTGAGCACACAGGTTAGCAGCAGCCTTACCTTTGACCGCCATACCTCCGCAATGGTAAGAAGGACATTCTATATGGCTCATCTCATAAGTAAGGGCATTGCCTCCAGAAAAAAAGAAGTTATAGCCTCTCTGTACTCTTCCCTCATCAGGCCAATAAATGAGTACAACGCCCCTTTTATATGTACCTTTTCAAGCACCTGCAGCAATTGGAGGGAACACAAAAGTTCCTCACAAGGAAAATTCAAGGTTTTCAGCGTCTGTCCTATGTGGATCATTTGAAATCACTGTCACTTTATTCTGTTTCATACAGACTACTCAGAGGTGATCTCTGCCTTGCATACAAGGCAATCGCTGACCCTCCTTTATTGGAAATGCTGCATCTCAGTAAGTCAAAGGGTACATGGGTTACTCGCTCTAATGGCCTCAACCTCGTATGTGGCATTAATGGAACCTGCTGGAGAGACAGATTTGTCTCCCAGCGGTTACCACACCTTTGGAACAGGCTCCCACTTCACATCAAACAGAGCATCTCATTGGTCCTCTTCAAATGCAATCTGGACGATTGGATGGGTAACCATAAATTCACCCCGAGGTTCCACCTGTGTATCTCTTAGACAGGAGCAATAGATTCTGATTGTGGAAATTAGGGTAGAACTTGGCTAGGCTTGTAAGGGCCCAGGGCCATTAGCTTAGTAATTTCCTATGATCCTATGGAAAAATATGTTGGACAAGCAGATAAGGTATTCTCATTGTAAAACGTTTGCTTAGTCGCCAAATGTGCTACAGTACCATGACGCGTCTACATTTTGCCTGGAATTGGTTACACAAATGATTGTACAGGCCTGTTAGATTACAATATATGTACTATACTTTCTTGTGGATTGGAAAAGTGGGACAGGTGAAAGAGGCAAGCAGAACCAAATTTTTGGAAGTGCATTAGTTTACTGCCAGTTAAAATGCAGTGACAGAATTGAATGATTTGTGCAGGAAAGGTTGCATTTAACTCTTTTTTTGTTATGATTTCCCAATGAAGGCATTTGGCAAAGATATGAAAGGAGTCTTTTTGCTCTTATAATGTTATTTGTTAAAAAAGCAATAACTAGAAAGAGGAAAGTACAGACCTTCCTACCATTCAGGATTTAATGACCTTATTGAAGGGATGTTTTAATATGGAGTCAGTGAAAGTGACATATAAGTCTTGGCAGCAGTTTACAACAAATGGCTCCCATAGTTGTTATGGAAAGATAAGCAGTTGTTGATGTTTACATTATTAGACAGAGTGAACAAGTAGACCCTTCAGCACTTCACTAGTTAATCATAAAGTAAAGCTATGTGGCATGTGAATAATACACTCATTTGCAAGCTGTAGGTTATGTTATGTATTATACCGGGCTAAACCTGATTTGTGTATGATCACTGGTAATGCTCTTTTTCATTTTATAGAATGAATACTTGTCCAGCAAGTAATATCTATGTTTTTTCCTAAATATGCATTTCTTGCTGTACTAAATTATTGGTCATAGTAATGTTCTTGTAAGTTTTTCTGTAGTTATTATTACTAATAAAGTAGTTTAAAAATCTTTTATAAGAGGATGGTGGCTAAATGATAAATGTACTGTGTGAGTGAAGACTACATGTTGAGGTGTTCCATTTCATTACTGTGGAAAGAGCAGGGCATTTATATCCCCCCCCCTTCATTCTAACAGCGATCCCAGTGCCCCACATCCAATGCAGGGTGTGCAGGTCTTCCAATTTACCCCCAGTCCAATGCCTGAATTTATATATACATATGACCTACTCACTTTCCCCACCCCACACTCCACCCCCTGCCACGATCAGAGAGCACCCCTCTTTGGACCACACTTCAACTTAGGGAGCATCATTGATGAGTCCCGCCCCCTAGGATGGGCACACCCATTCCTCCCTGTTACTCCATCAGTAATCCAAGCCTTTAATGGAACTCATAGTCAGGGCTTTATACCTCTATGCCTCAAGAGCAGCTAGAGCAGGGCATTTATTGGGGAGTCAAAAATATGCTGCTATCTTGTTTAAACTCAAACCACTTTAGGATTTTAAAGAGAAACAGTGTTGAACAAGAAAGGGATGGTCTGATGTATATTTAGAAATATGATTATTATCTAGCGTGTGTTTAGTAATTAAGTTAAATTGTATTTAGAAATATGATTATTATCTAGTGTGTATTTAGTAATTGAGTTAAATTGTATTTAAAAATATGATTATCTAGCATGTGTTTAGTAACTGAATTAAATTGTATTTAGAAATATGATTATTATCTAGCCTGTGCTTAGTAATTGAGTTAAATTGTATTTAGAAATGATCTAGCATGTGTTTAGTAATTGAGTTAAATTGTATTTAGAAATATGACTATCTAGTGTGTGCTTAGTAATTGAATTAAATTGCATTTAGAAATATGATTATTATCTAGCGTGTGCTTAGTAATTCAGTTAAATTGTATTTAGAAATATGATTATCTAGTGTGTGTTTAGTAATTGAGTTAAATTGTATTTAGAAATATGATTATCTAACGTGTGTTTAGTAATTGAGTTAAATTGTATTTAGAAATATGATTAGTATCTAGTGTGTGTTTAGTAATTGAGTTAAATTGTATTTAGAAATATAATTAGTATCTAGCCTTTGTTTAGTAATTGAGTTAAATTGTATTTAGAAATATGATTATCTAGTGTGTGTTTAGTAATTGAGTTAAATTGTATTTAGAAATATGATTATCTAGAGTGTTTTTAGTAATTGAGTTAAATTGTATTTAGAAATATGATTAGTATCTAGTGTGTGTTTAGTAATTGAATTAAATTGTATTTAGAAATATGATTATCTAGTGTGTGTTTAGTAATTGAGTTAAATTGTATTTAGAAATATGATTGTTATCTAGTGTGTGTTTAGTAATTGAGTTAAATGATGGTCAGTAAGAATCCCGAGGTGAAGAACAGACGTGGAACATGGTAAGTTTTGATAGCAGAGGGTTTAATGTGGTTGATCATAAACTGTTTAACCCACTACTGCAGTCCATGTTCTGATTGATATTTAAATGAGATAGATATTATATGAGATCACATTTCAGGTCTTGATCTACATCAAATCCAGTCAGCTTTACTGAGTTGACAACCTCAATGGAAGTATTGTCAAAAGATATGATTTGAACGAGAAAGTTGTTTGGTAATTCATTTTCCCAAAAATGAATAGCATTACTTTACATTTTTAAGTAGTGATACAGAGGCCTGAGTTGTACAGTCAGTTCTGTAGATGATTGAATCTGCCTTGTACAGCATTAGTGACTTCAGAAGCAGGTGAGTAGATCAGGGAGTCTTTCAATGATCATGAATTCTATGCAGTAAGAGCTACTTTCAGTCCTAATGGAATTTGCTCTTTACCTACTGCTGTGCAAATGTGGATAGGGTATATATAAGACCAGGGGATGTGGGGTGTCTCCTTATATGGGAGTACATGAGGTTTCATCCCCTGTAAAAAAAAAAAAAAAGGCTTACTTCTTTGTTCAAAAAAGTGTTATTCAGCATGTTTCTTTCAGTGGTGAATTGGAACTTATTGAAATGTTGCATTAATTTATCAGCATGGCTTCAGATCTGATGTTTGTTTATTTAGTTACTCATTTGTTTAACATTTGTTAACTGGGTAGGTAAGCTGGTCCAAAGACCTTTTTCAGCCATGACCTAGGCCTGGCAAGCAATATATTCACACATACACATACATGCAATTGCCCATAAGTAATAATTACAGTGATAAGAACAAGTGGAATAATACAATTAATGAGAAGGTCAGGTTATCGCTATGCAGAAATGCGATAAACTAATCCATGTTCCTTTAGAAAATAGTGGAATCGTCAATGTACTGGTTAAGTTTAGCTGAGTCACTTCAACATAACTTATTTTTGATAAATATACCGAAAATAAGAGGTCCTAATACTGATGCCTCAGGGACACCATAGGGGGCTAGTAGTAGACAGGAGATATTAGTTGCCCTCAGGGCTGTATAGATTTTGTCAGTGGTAAGTATAAAGGAGATCTGTATAGTCTATATTCATACAGCCTGTTTATGAAAATGCTGAGACTGGCATTAGTTGAAAGTTTTAGAGAAGTTGAGACCCTCAAGTGGTATCAGTTTCACCTAAATTCAGATTGTAGTGAACCAAGGCAAATAAATAAATGATAAAATCAAAACAAGCTAATAAAACAGTTTCTGTATTATGGCTGTACCAAAAGCAACACTGAAAGTCAGAAAGGACGTTTGGGTTGATACATAATGAAGGAAGAGAGAATTAATGAATTTTGTTAAGATTTTAGAGGTGATAGCACAGCTATGGGCCAAGAATTGTTGCAAACAGAAGAATCCACTTTTATGGTGTGGGATAAATACTGCAGTTTTCTATATTTCAGGATAATTTAATTCTTTAACCAAAAGATTGATCAGAATGGTGATGGGGAAAAGATATAACGTTACATATGCAGACAGTATGCTGTCTGCTGCTCGGAACAATGGCTGGAGGGTTTTTTTACAAAGTTTCCAGATCTGAACATAAATGAAGATAAACTGACATTTACTCAATCCTGGTTATCATTTGACACTTTGCATCATTACTGCTATTTATGAAGGGAGTGAAGTCTTTTGAGGAGGCTAGGTTGTTTGGGGGGAACCAGGGTTGACAGTCAGAGAGGTACTGCTCTAAAATTGTTTTGGATTATATTAGTGGATACTTTGCTGACTAAGAAAGTAGTTTTTCTTGCTAAGTTTCATCATAGACTTTGCGCAGCTCCCTCATTCATTAAAATTGAAATGATTACAGTACTCTAGTTCCATAGCTTATTACATTATAATTATTATATCAAAATGCCTACCACACATTCCAGACCTCGATGCACTAGATTAAGGTCATTTATTTCAGTAGTTATCAATGATAGTGATTTATATTTTGTTTGTGTACTCCTTTAAGAAGCCATGTCATTATGCATAGAAAGAAAGTTATTGTTAAAAAAATGAACTGCAATATCAATATCTAAGGAATAAAGATTTCTGTAGTCAATCTGTCTGAGGGTAGATAGGAAAATATTTGCACTAAAATTTTTTATGTTCCTAGAATAGGCCAATTAAAGCATTTTTTGAACATTGAAGTGGAACCAAATTTGACAGGAAAATGATCATTGATGGAATTGGACATAGTGCCAACACTCTGAACATTACCAAAAGATTAGGATAATACTCAGGCTATGAGTTGGAAAAGAACATATAGCTGGGTTTTAGGATATGGTCATAAGCATCTGCCCAGTCAATATTAAAGGCCCAAAGTATTCAGTTGTGATACTGGAAGCAAGCCAAGATAAGATTTCATATGCTCATAGGATCATAGGTTCCTACTTAGCTTATAGCCAAAGGAGACCTGGTTTAAGACCAGTTAAAGGACTTCAGCATTGCAGAGTTTCAACATCCCTCACACATTCAGGACCACAGTGTACTAGACAAAGGCACTAAAGGCAGCAGAGTCTCCAGATTCTTAAAACAAATCACCTTCAGATTCATTAGACAAGATAACAACCTGGACCTTCTCCATGTACAACTTATTATCAATAAAACCCCTTATCACATTATAGCTAGCTACAGGACCACCTCTATGCCCCTATCAGTCCTAAATAGTATGGAGTTCCCATGCATTAAGCAAAACACCATTCTCCTAGGTTACTTTAACTACCAGTCCATCAAATGGGAGACTGACACATCTTCAAACAGGTACACTCAGAAATTTCCAGACTTCACCGATGTAACTCTCTGGACTAGTACGTCCTCACTCTAACAGGGATGATAAAATCCTGGACTTGGTCCTTACCAGTGATGGACAGCTTTGCTCCCCACCAATTGTAATTCCCTCCTTGTCAAAAAAGAACAATGGGATACCATTCTGACATTCTCATCCTTTGTGTATTTTTCTTCCCTATTGCCCAGTTGCTTTGCAAAGAGTTAGCGATGCCACATTTAAATGCAGTAAACCTGACTGTTCTTTTAAAGAAGTACAATCTTAGCATACTGTAAACACTTGGTTGTTAAGAAACAAATATCGCACCATAGAAAAGCTTGCTGTGATCTCCCAGATGCTTATATAATGATGGCTACTAACAAGATTTAGCTTTCTTCTATGTTCCTGCCCCGAAACTTACATCACCACAGCAGTGTCTGCAAAACATGCAAGTAGCTACCCATTCTGATACGTCACAAATGCACAGTCCCTTCCCATAATACTAAGGTGTTAAAAGCAGTTGTGTGAAGTCGGGAACATCTTTTCTCTTTCAGTGTTGCCTGCAGATTTTATTTTGTTATTGCATCTTCTCATGACTTGTGCAGATGTGCAAGTGGCAGTTCAAGTCCTGGAGCAACATTTTCTTGTGCTGTGCATTGCACAGTAGTATTTAATTTAGGATAGAGTTTCTTCATAGTTGTGTTTCTTGCAGACGCTTTCTGTTTATTTACATCACAGTGGATTAGTCAGTCAGAACACTGTTCTGCTGAAATGTTGATCTTTATGCAAAACCTATAATTCTACTGGATGTTGAAACCCAATCCTCCATAACACTTGCAAATGAAACACTTTGTAATTTGCTGCGGATTATACTTTGTAAATGGGTGTAATAAATCAAGCAACATTCTGTTTCTAGATTACTGTTTTCATTCCAGAAACTGGAATCAACTACATCATTCCCATTTTGCAATGAAAAAACTAAAGTTAAATGGTTGCCATATTTCTTCCATGCTTTTTCAGTTACTAAGTATAATTGGGTTTGCATTAACATGATCTTTCCACAGAGCAGTCAAGCTTGAGGCTTTACTTCATTCAGTTTCCATTTTTGACCCTGTGCTACGCAAACAAAAAAAAGTTGCCACTGAAAATCCCTACTGCTTTCTGAAACAAATGTGATCCATTTCCTGCCTGAAAGCTATAATTTTCCTGTAGGTCGTTGTGAATTTGTTGTTACACAAAAGTAGACCAGAAAGCAGCATGCAATGATGAAGTCAAACATTAATGTATAGGTTACTGCTGTTATTTCAAAAGATTGGAAGGAACTTCCTCATTCCCATTTTTAGAATGAACGCATTAAACTTTACATAAATGGTTTCTCATCCTTTTTTAGTTCCAGTATTTGCAAACAGTTTAAGTGGTGAGACCCAAACCTGTTTGGTAAAGGTAAAATATGGATATTATATCTGTTTTTTTGTTTGTTTGTTTGTTTTTTCAGTTAGGCTAAAGAAAAGTTTGGTGACTCGTGACATTTCTCTTTTTGGTGAATTATTTTATTTTTAATAATTTGGTTATCAGGATTCACAACACTGTGGGCTTCGCTGTTTTGGTTTTGATCATGGAAGCATGAAGTGAATTTTGGAGTCATCAAAAAGGGAAATGATATTCTGTTTTGAAGGAAGGAAGTTTAATAATCAACATGGTTAATGTGGCTAAAGGTGCGTATCTGTTGGGGGTAATTAGAAAGCAACATCAACAGATGTGAGAAGTATATAGGGGAAACATGTTGTAAAGGGAGAGTTTGTTTGTCTTTTTGGCTTTTCCTGGTTAGGGGTCGTCACAGCTGATCCTCAGTAGGGCTATGATACACTGCTCAGCATACTGTCTTTAGCTGATCTTCAGTGGGGCTATGATACACTGGTCAGCATACTGTCCTTAGCTGATCCTCAGTAGGGCTATGATACACTGGTCAGCATACTGTCCTTAGCTGATCCTCAGTAGGGCTATGATACACTGGTCAGCATACTGTCCTTAGCTGATCCTCAGTAGGGCTATGATACACTGGTCAGCCTACTGTCCTTAGCTGATCCTCAGTAGGGCTATGATGCACTGGTCAGTATACTGTCCTTAGCTGATCTTCAGTGGAGTAACACGAATGTGCTCAAATGCTACTGCTCGTCAGTGATGCCATAAGTTACCTACTATTTAATTTCTACATGGAAAATGTTGGATAAATGAAATAAATTATACTGCACCTGTAATACAGTAAGAAAATGTAAGCAAGTATTTAAAATCTTCACTGTCATTCCCCTTTTTCCAATTTTTATATTGGATTAGATGTCACAGAGTAACGGTGAGTGTGGAAGAGAGGTGAAGAAGAGAGTACAGGCAGGATGGAGTAGGTGGAAAAGAGTGTCAGGAGTGATTTGTGACAGACGAGTACTAGTAAGAGTGAAAGGGAAGGTCTAGAAGAGGGTAGTGAGACCAGCTATGTTATATGGGTTGGAGACAGTGGCATTAACAAAAAGGCAGGAGTTTGAGCTGGATGTGGCAGAATTAAAGATGTTAAGATTTGCACTGGGTGTGACGAGGGTGGACAGGATTAGGAATAAGTATATTAGAGGGTCAGCCCAGGTTGGAAGGTTTGGAGACAAAGCCAGAGAGGCACGATTACGTTGGTTTGGACATGTGCTGAGGAGGGATGCTGAGTATATTGGGAAAAAGATGCTAAGGATGAAGCTACCAGGTAACAGGAAAAGAGGAAGGCCTAAGATAAGGTTTATGGATGTGGTGAGAGAGGACATGCAGGTGGTTGGTGTGACAGAACAAGATGCAGAGGACAGGAAGAAATGGAAACGGATTATATACTGTGGTGACCCCTAACAGGAACAGCTGAAAGAAGATGATGATTAGATGTCACATCCACTGGCTGTCAGTTCAGAGCCTCTCTCTTACTTTGTTTGACCATAATGCCCATCTGACTTGAGTCTTCTCTCAATCAATCCAACCAACGTTTGGCTGGATGTCCTCATTCCCTCTTGCATTCTTCCTGTCTCACTCAAATTTGCTTTAACAAATCATCTGCTACTGTCCAGCACATATCACCAAACCCATGCAATCTGTTCTCCTTCAACCTCTCTAACTGGGGGGGTCTACATTGTCTTTTGTACTGATGCCCTAATTTCTTCATCTGTCCCATAGTGTGCATTCTGCTATACATCTCAGACCTTTTATGTCCATCACCTCAAGCTTCCTTAGATGCTCAGTTTCACTGCTCAAGTCTGTGCACCATACAGAAACACTCTTTATACCACTGCTTTGTGCCCCTTATTTTTCAACCTCTTTGGCATTCTTCTATCATAGTTTAACCCCTAATCCTGACACCTTTGCCATTCTTCTATCATAGTCTAACCCCTAACCCCAAAAACTTTTGCATTCTTCCATCATAGTCTAACCCCTAACCCCGACACCTTTGGCATTCCTCTATCATAGTCTAAACCCTAACCTCGACACCTTTGGCATTCTTCTATCATAGTCTAACCCCTAACCCCAACACCTTTGGCATTCTTCGATCATAGTCTAACCCCTAACCCCGACACCTTTGGCATTCTTCTATCATAGTCTAACCCCGACACCTTTGGCATTCTTCTATCATAGTCTAACCCCTAACCCCGACACCTTTGGCATTCTTCTGTCATAGTCTAACCCCTAACCCCAACACTTTTGACATTCTTTTATCATAGTCTAACCCCTAACCCCGACACCTTTGGCATTCTTCTGTCATAGTCTAACCCCAACACCTTTGGCATTCTTCGATCATAGTCTAACCCCTAACCCCGACACCTTTGGCATTCTTCTATCATACTCCAACCCCTAACCCTGACACCTTTGGTATTCTTCTATCATAGTCTAACCCCAACACCTTTGGCATTCTTCTATCTTACTCTAACCCAGACACATTTGGCATTCTTCTATCATAGTCTAACCCCTAACCCAGACACCTTTGGCATTCTTCTATCATAGTCTAACCCCGACACCTTTGGCATTCTTCTATCATAGTCTAACCCCGACACCTTTGGCATTCTTCTATCATAGTCTAACCCAGACACCTTTGGCATTCTTCTATCATAGTCTAACCCTGACACCTTTGGCATTCTTCTATCATAGTCTAACCCCTAACCCAGACACCTTTGGCATTCTTCTATCATAGTCTAACCCGACACCTTTGGCATTCTTCTATCATAGTCTAACCCCTAACCCCGACACCTTTGGCATTCTTCTATCATAGTCTAACCCCGACACCTTTGGCATTCTTCTATCATGCTCTAACCCAGACACCTTTGGCATTCTTCTATCATAGTCTAACCCTGACACCTTTGGCATTCTTCTATCATAGTCTAACCCTGACACCTTTGGCATTCTTCTATCATTCTTTAACCCATATATATGGTATATGGTCTGAAGAAGCTACTTGCAAAAGCGCTAACCTCTGCAGCAATAAACCAGTTTTTAACCAACTTTTGATTCTATTGGACTACGTTCTATGAATATTGCACTTTTCAACATATGGGATTTTTTATTCAAGTGTTTTTCCTCTTCATTGTTTTGCTCCTCTGTGGACTGTTTATTAATTCATTATTTGCTTTTGACACTGGAGCATTAACCCCGAGCGGTCGTTTTACTTTTTGGATTCTTCTATCATAGTCTAACCTCAACACCTTTGGCATTCTTCTATCATAGTCTAACCCTGACACCTTTGGCATTCTTCTATCATAGTCTAACCCCGACACCTTTGGCATTCTTCTATCATGCTCTAACCCAGACACCTTTGGCATTCTTCTATCATAGTCTAACCCTGACACCTTTGGCATTCTTCTATCATAGTCTAACCCTGACACCTTTGGCATTCTTCTATCATGCTCTAACCCAGACACCTTTGGCATTCTTCTATCATAGTCTAACCCTGACACCTTTGGCATTCTTCTATCATAGTCTAACCCCGACACCTTTGGCATTCTTCTATCATAGTCTAACCCTGACACCTTTGGCATTCTTCTATCATAGTCTAACCCCGACACCTTTGGCATTCTTCTATCATAGTCTAACCCCGACACCTTTGGCATTCTTCTATCATGCTCTAACCCAGACACCTTTGGCATTCTTCTATCATAGTCTAACCCCTAACCCAGACACCTTTAGCATTCTTCTATCATAGTCTAACCCCGACACCTTTGGCATTCTTCTATCATAGTCTAACCCTGACACCTTTGGCATTCTTCTATCATAGTCTAACCCCTAACCCAGACACCTTTGGCATTCTTCTATCATAGTCTAACCCCTAACCCAGACACCTTTGGCATTCTTCTATCATAGTTTAACTCCGACACCTTTGGCATTCTTCTATCATGCTCTCACCCAGACACCTTTGGCATTCTTCTGTCATACTCTAACCTGTACACTTTGTTTCCACTGGCTGCAGCCCCTCTGATTCTAGCTCTAACCTCATTAGGACTTCCCTTCTCCACAACCTCATCTCCTAGGTTCTTGAAGCTGTTACCCTTCTCCACCATTGTCTCTCTTTTTTTATTTTAATTTTCTTTTGCTTTCCCTCACTTGCTACCTTGACCACTATGTCATCTATACTCCATTTGTGTCCTATGTGCCTTCAGATTTATGTTCCCTATCATTTGCTGAATGTTCTGTTCTGCCTTCTTGTAGTGTGACATTAGTTAAATAGAGCAGGTTTGTTGACCTGTCCAATCAGTCCTGCGTACAGCTGTAGTACATCACCATTATGAATGGCAGTGGGCTTGCAGATGAGGCCTGATGCTCATCCACTTGCACTGGAATCCCTCACTGAGTCCAAACACTTTTAGTATTTTTAGTACTGCATTCCTATACATAGCTTGGAATTTGTATGCTTTCTCCAAATCTTCTAATGGACTGTTAAGATTATTTCCTTCTTCAGTATCTCTCCCACTGCAAACATGAGGTTCATCGTGTGACATTCTGGTCTGATTATGAACAATGCATGAACTATTTTACTTTTTACTACTGTCCATATTCCTTCATCAGTCACCCTGTCTAGCACTTCCATGTAATGTGACAGGAGTTTCATACCTCTGTACTAGCCTCAGTTGTGACTACACACTTTGCTCTTGTGCATACTACTAGACTGCCTAATGCCTTGTCTTCTGGTATATGCTTTCGCTTCATGCTGCTATGGGTACCATCAGGAGCCATTTCTCCACTAAAGCATCTTGATCATATCTGTTGCAACTTCATCTGAGGCAGCTGCTTTGCCTATCTTAATTTTCCCGTCCAACTTGAGTACATTTTTCTTGTTTCAGAAGCTGCTGGAAGAACTTTTATTTATCATACAGAAGTCTAGAATGATCTCTTCATTCCTTTTGTTCACTCATCTGCACCCAGGCAGTCCTCATATCCTTGTCTGTCTGTCCAGATATGAGCACTTGTCCCCCATTGTCAACATCGACTCTGTTACCCTGCTTTGTCTAGTAGATCCTGAAACTGTTGCCTGAATGCAGTCATTACCTCACCATCTCACTTTGTTTGTTGGACATAGACTGAAATTATTCTGGAATCTTCCAGCACCAGAAGCAAGCATTTATTGTACAGTATTGATTCTTTTTCCCCTATAACCAAACTCCTTAACTGTGTTTTGGGAAAAGTCAAAGAACAGGCAGAAGATGAAGAAGTAAATTAAACGCAATGCTCATCTTTATACTACATTCTGCTTCAATGCATGAACAGCTAAGTATGGACAAATGTTAACCATAGTCTGTTTTAGATTGTAGCCTACCTTGAGCTCTGAGCAGTACATGACTTTGTACTGTCCAAGTGGTTAGTGAGTTAAGATCCATGTAACACAGTTTCCAAAAATGCTTATTACAACTGCTTATCTATGCAGTATCTCTCAATATAACTGCTTCATTCACTCAAACTGTATTTAGAATGAACTGTCACTCTGCCATTAATTATACAAGGCCAAAAGAAGAATTTCTGTGTTTTGGTGGAAGTAATTTGATCCAATTGTCTCCATTTGAGAATAACTCTACAGCAGCTATGACAAAGGGGCTTCTGCTATACTTAAATTAGACTGATGCACTGATACTGTATTTTGTGCCTTGGCAGATTTCTGCATTTAGAACTGATGTAGCAGGTAGTGATCTTGTCATCAGTGTACTATGCTGATGTACTGATTGCCTCATGACTGCAATACATGACATTGTGTTACCGGAAGTAGATCATTTATACTATATACCTGTAGGTGATACACTTTGTACTAAGTTGTTGGTGTGAGGAAATCACTTGTTTTTTTTTTTTCTGTTTTTTTTTTTTTTTTTTTGATAGGTCACTCCATGTAGTTTCTATAGTCAAGGCACTTCTGTAAGCCATTCCAGTAATCTGTGAAGCTGCAGAAAGCAAATGCTTTACTGCAACGTACTGTGTGTTTAGAGTCAGCACACAGCACAGTAACTTTCTATTTGTTACTAATGGGGGGCAATGAAAAGATTGCTAAGTATATCTTACCTATAAACTTGCAGAGAAGCCCCAACTTTGCTTCATCTTCGGGTTCTTTCCCTATATAATTTTTAAATGTAAAATCTGAAAGGTCATAAACAAGTGCATTGAAGGTTAATAGCATGTAAATTAAAGGTTATGAGCGCGTGATTAACTGCACAAAGCAAACTGGTACTGTACTCTGTGAAGTTATGTGATCAGGGAAACAAGTCTTATTTGGACTTATATCTGATTTTCTGTTTCTGCTTAGCAATAACTGCTCAGGTGTGTCTTATTGTTTACAGGAAACCACCTGATTGGTGTATGCAAATCTTCCTTTGTTTATTGGTGTGTGTATATGAAATGTTATCAGTATTATCTAAATGTATATAAGCTCACAGTTTCTTTTGTTCGGGGAGACTCTGTGAATTTACTTTGGGTCTCCCACACATGTTGAAAAAATTACATTGAGCTGCTTACTGCTTGGTGTGATGGATTTGAAGTGTTCTTATGACACTCAGTCTTGCTGGCTGGATTCTACTAAAATTCAAAGTCTGGTTAAATTTGCATTCACAGTCTGTTGCATACAGAAACCTGCAGAATATACACTGATGAGAGAATATACTTTGCAGCACTTGTCTTTAAGAGCAGTAACCAATAACTTTTATAATAAATCAAACTGGACAAACGTTGCAGCTTAAAAGTACTGTTCCAACTTTACTTCTCATATAGTACAGATGATGTGAGAGATATACCATTTACCTTAGAACACATGATTCCCTACCATACCTCTAACATAACTGGATTTATACAGCTCTTTATATACAGTTTTAGTCCTCTTGGTATTCTATTTTGGAGAATTGCTTATCCTGTAGAAACAATACTAAGCTTCCTTGTTTAACAATGTCTTGTAAGAGACCAACTTTTCTGACAGTGTGAATATCCTGTAACAGTGTCCTGATGTCCATGTAGAAAAACATATTTTTGAGGAAACACATTGTTCTGTATTCTATTTGGATCTGTGTATAAAACATATGTTCTTGTGCCAATGCTGATAAGCATATCCTGTTTTCCATGCAGAAAAACATATTTTTGAGAAAACACATTGTCAGAGATCAGCTTTTCTGACAGTATGAACATCCTGTATTTTATTTGGATCTTTGTATAAAAACATCTGTTCTTGTGCCATATCCTGTTTTTCATGCAGAAAAACATATTTTTGAGAAAACACATTGTCACAGTGTCATAAACATATCCTGTTGTTTTAGGAAACATATTGTGTCCATCCTGTTATTTTAGGAAACATATTGTGTCCATTTTTTATATGCAGAAAAGCATGTCAGTGTTCTTTAAAAGCAGATTTTGCATTTTTGTTCTTGCATACATCCTGTTTCTGAGTCTGTAAGGGAAAATGTCCATTCTTTAAAAGCAGAGTTTGTATTTTTGCTCTTGCATACATCCTGTTTTTAAGTCTGTAAGGAAAAATGTCCATTCAGCAGATTCCTTTTCCAAGCCATGGTCATTTAGTATGACTGCTGATCACATATTACTAAACTATGTTTCTGCATTTAAGCAAGCCTTTTCTTTCAGCATATTTACAACATAATTAATTTCAGACTAATATTAATAAAATCTAACAATTCCCTCTGTTGTTAAACATACTCAAAACATTTTATATAGAAAACACATTAAGAAACAAACCTATAGTTTGATACAACAAATCAAAATGCAATTTTACATAGTTAATACAATGATATTAAAGTATTACTACCAAAATTGAATGTATTTAACAACTTTTTCTTTTGCAGACCATTATGTGAAAATATTTTATCAGTTATGAGCTGTGTCTGCTTTAGTTTAACTTGATCAATTTATTCTTTTGCAATCATAGAACTTCATTTATGACTTAGAACTGTTTCATTAACTCTTTGCAACTGTTGAATTAACTATAAGAGACAGTAACCATGTGCTACTGCAAGCATTTATACACTACTGAAAACATACAATTTCAATGTCATTTTAACCATAACATTGTGGTCATGTCTTTGAACTGCCCATTAACATCTTGGTAAAATACTGAACTGGGCGTAGATAATAAATATTTGAAAGCAATTATTTTACTGGGGTAAAACCAGTGATATTACAACTTGACAACTTACTTTTGAACTTATTACAATGTATCCTGATCAGTATGTATTTACACAGACTGTTTGCTATTTATGCATTTCAATCTAGTAGGTATCCTGGACCCATTGTTTTCTTTAAATATGTTTTTTTCACACATATTCATTACTAGACATTAATTTCATTTGTACTGAATTTTTCTGCATTTGTACATACAAAGACTATCATTTGTACTGAAATTTTCTACATTTGTACATACAAAGACTATAAAATACATTTAGTCTAATCTTACAAATTTAATAACATTAATATTAAGCAAAATCTTGGAAAATTGTTATGTCTCTTTAGAACTATCTAGTGGAACTGGCACCAAATGCATATGTCATGTTATTTTAAACTACATACTCAGCAATTAAAAATATTCATGCTTTTTTATACCAACATTGTTTTGCCAAAATCATATTAAAAATACTGACCATTCTTGCTATTAGAAACATTTATGCATTTTGCATATCTTTATTCTCTCTTGTATAGCTTTAATAAAGCAATTTTAAATCATCTCTTGTTTTTTTAACTATCTCTTGTATAGCTTTACAATTTAACAGGTTGAAAATACAATTTAATTCTAAACACTACAATAATAAAGATTATGATAGCTATTAACAACTTGTAAAATATCTTATCCTGTCAGGTTTAATCCAGTTTACCAGTATTTCTAATACACTAATACCTGTTTTCCCCCCATAAAAGAGTATTGTCAAAAAGGAATGAGATATTTCTTCCTGTAGCTTTATTTTAGACCCTTGTTGTTTATTTTTTCTGTAGCTTTATTTCAGACCCTTGTTTATTTTTCTGTAGCTTTATTTCAGACCCTTGTTGTTTATTTTTTCTGTAGCTTTATTTCAGGCCCTTGTTAATTTTTTCTGTAGCTTTATTTCAGACCCTTGTTGTTTATTTTTTCTGTAGCTTTATTTCAGACCCTTGTGCAGTACTGCTTATACAGTCAGTGTAAAACTGAGAAAGTGCCCCTCCCCCTGTAGTACTTCAGCACTGTTTACCTGCCCTATGCTGTGAGAATAAAATGTATGTCAGCCCAACACTTTGGTTATACATTTATTTTATTAGGTTACTAAATAAGGCTTTCACTGTATATTACCTCTAGTAGGTATTTACACCGTCCTGCACAATTGATTTGAACTGTATATATACTATAGCCCATTTGCTGGCTGTACTTGATGCAACTGAGGTTTTTTTTGTCCTTTAACATTTACTTGCAAACAGATTATCAGTGACATCTATGCACAATTGTGACATTTTATGACAATTACTAAATAGTGTTGCTTGTAAACATTTTAACAAGTATGTTTTAATAACAATGATGTTTTAGAAAAACTCAAGCTACTTGTCTGGCAATCAGTCTTGTTTATCTTATCTTTCCAGCATTTCCTGTAACTTTTCATTCAGTCTAGGAAGGTCTGAGCTCACATTTCATACTCTGTAAACTATAGTTAATTCTTTTGGCATTTTTCCTTTAATGTGATTGTGATTTGCATAACTATGCATTTATACTACATTACAATTAGCTTACATGGATTTCAGTATTTTTTATTTATTTATCTATTTAACTATTTAACTGTCCTGCCATTAATTTTACAAAAACTGTTTGAATAATACCATCTGTGATTTTCTTTTTAAAATTCAGAACTTTAACTGTTTGGTGTTACTATATAATTATAAACAAATTGTAAAAAACAAAATAGATATTAGTTTAACCAACACATTTATATTTATATTATTTATATTTGCTAATGTCTGCCTGTTATTCTTGTGTATTGTAACAGATGTACTCTAGATGAAAAGAACACACATGCATGTCTGTCTTGTATCTTTATACAAGCATGTCATGTCTTCTGACTTTAAATTTTTACTTGTCTATTTTTATTTAATTTTATACACTAGAACAGTTTTGTTTACCTTTTGACTATGCTAATGAATGGCATTCATATGCTTTACTTTACTGTAGTACTGCTAGATGTCTTGCTTTAACTGAATGAAAGTAAAACATTTAAGAATGATTTGTCCAGACATCAGATCCTACCATCCTACCATGTATGTTTAACCATTTTCAAAACATAAACATATTACAAAATATATTTCTTTTGCACAGATTAACTGTGTATGCAGGAAGTTCCCAGTCTTTGTCAGTTCAGCTAATTTATTTCCTTTATCCTGCAACTTCTGTTGAATTTCCTGTGATGTTGCATGGTCTTTCTGACATTCTTTATTAAGCTGTTCTGCTGAATTTGAAACTCCTATGCACTTTTGAAAAGATGTGTGTATAACTTGTCTAAGCTTCCTGAACTCATTGTGTCTGTCTTTTAGAAGTTTACTACATTCCTTTGTAACAAAATGTACTAGGGATTCTATCAGTAACTGATTTGACTCACATGTGGTGACAGGACATAACTGTTCAATATCAGAATGTAATGGAAACACTTTACCCTTAGTTAATTCTTCAGATCTGTCTTTACAGTCTATTTTTTAGCAATATGATGCAATATTATTTTATGGCATAATACACAAAATGCAGTTTTTGTTGAAGCACACAATAAACATTTGTCATATTCCACATGGTTTTCTTTGAGATACCAGCCAAATATTGTAATACATTTGCATAATGCCTTACTATCAACCTGCCCTAATAAGGTTTTACATTTACTAATGTGCTGTGTATACCAACATTGCAATTTACTAAAGTTTGGTTTACTCCTGCATGAATTATAAATAATATCCATACTATCTAGTAATATACAAACAGTCTAGGAATACACAAACTATGTATGAATATACAAACTGTCTTAAGAATATAAAAACTCTCTTAAGAATATACAAACTCTTTAACATCATCCACACTAAATATGTGACACAGAAAAAAGTCTTACCAGTTAGCAAGAAAACAGGTGATCAGGCTGCTGTTGCTGATGGCTAGAAATTTTTCAGAGTCACTTGAGAAGCTGGTGAAGCAGAACAGGCAGTGGACTACTGTGCTAGTGGACATTCACCTTTTCTTGAAGAATTTATGGCACTGCAAATTTCTTGAACTAGTCTCACTCCGGATTGTAGACGTCTAAAAAACTTTACTACTGCAAGCTGCATAAACTGGAATACTTCTGTTTAGGATTTACACATACGTACAAATGTTAGTTACTGCAATTTGACTGAAGTGACCCTCTGCAGGGCTTACCATCACTCCCCCTGTGTTTGAATTGCAGATTTTAGGTTCAAATGCAGGCTAGCTTGCCATTGAAAAAATTACATGGCTCTTACTTGCTGCTTGCTAGAGCTTACTTGCTGTGGGATGGATTCGAAGTGTTCTTATGACACTCAGTCTTGCTGGCTGGATTCTGCTAAAATTCAAAGTCTGGTTATATTTGCATTCACAGTCTGTTGCATACAGAAACCTGCAGAATATACACTGATGAGAGAATATACTTTGCAGCACTTGTCTTTAAGAGCAGTAACCAATAACTTTTATAATAAATCAAACTGGACAAACGTTGCAGCTTAAAAGTACTGTTCCAACTTTACTTCTCATATAGTACAGATGATGTGAGAGATATACCATTTACCTTAGGACACATGATTCCCTACCATACCTCTAACATAACTGGATTTATACAGCTCTTTATACACAGTTTTAGTCCTCTTGGTATTCTATTTTGGAGAATTGCTTATCCTGTAGAAACAATACTAAGCTTCCTTGTTTAACAATGTCTTGTAAGAGACCAGCTTTTCTGACAGTGTGAATATCCTGTAACAGTGTCCTGATGTCCATGTAGAAAAACATATTTTTGAGGAAACACATTGTTCTGTATTCTATTTGGATCTGTGTATAAAACATATGTTCTTGTGCCAATGCTGATAAGCATATCCTGTTTTCCATGCAGAAAAACATATTTTTGAGAAAACACATTGTCAGAGATCAGCTTTTCTGACAGTGTGAACATCCTGTATTTTATTTGGATCTTTGTATAAAACATCTGTTCTTGTGCCATATCCTGTTTTTCATGCAGAAAACATATTTTTGAGAAAACACATTGTCACAGTGTCATAAACATATCCTGTTGTTTTAGGAAACATATTGTGTCCATCCTGTTATTTTAGGAAACATATTGTGTCCATTTTTTATATGCAGAAAAGCATGTCAGTGTTCTTTAAAAGCAGATTTTGCATTTTTGTTCTTGCATACATCCTGTTTCTGAGTCTGTAAGGGAAACATGTCCATTCTTTAAAAGCAGATTTTGTATTTTTGCTCTTTCATACATCCTGTTTTTAAGTCTGTAAGGGAAAAATGTCCATTCAACAGATTCCTTTTCCAAGCCATGGTCATTTAGTATGACTGCTGATCACATATTACTAAACTCTGTTTCTGCATTTAAGCAAGCCTTTTCTTTCAGCATATTTACAACATAATTAATTTCAGACTAATATTAATAAAATCTAACACATGTGTCAATAACAGCTACTATGAAAGAGAGAATTGGTGTATTGTATTGTTAATTACTTTTATTAAGTTCCTTAGAAACTTTATAAGAAGCTGAAATTTACTTAACAGTTCGCGCCGCGACTCGGATCAGAAATCCTGAGATAGGCTCATGCAGACAGATGACGTCTCATTTAATGGGCCCTTGGACAGGATTCTGTCTTTCAGGACCTCAACTATTTGTAGGTGCATGGCGCACATTGAAAAAAATTTTTTTCTCCTCTTTTCTTCTCTCTTTCGTGGAACTTTCAAAAGGTAGGTGGTATGAATTAGTGCTAAGCAAGTGTGGGTTAAACGACAATTTTTATGGCAACATAAGTGTGAGTATGGGTCGAAACGATAATCTTCTGGAAAAATATGTGTGAGTGCAGATTACCGACAGTGTTTCGGTGTTAAAAAAAAAAAGAGTGTGATCATGGGAGCGAGTGTGAATAAAGAATTTGAGCCAGAAAGAAGAACTCCTACTGGCTACATGTTTTATAAAGTATTGAGAGAGAGTTGTTTGTATTTGAATCATTGGGTTACCCTCACTAAGAATAACGGGAAATTATGTTTCCTGGCTAATGGTAGCTTTGACAAAGACATTCTGGCTACTTTGCAAAAGAAGTTGAAGGAAAAAGAGAAAAAGGTGCCACAAGGATGTTGGGTGGCTTTCAATGATTGGCAAGTGGAGTCAAAAGATAGGGAAAAGGACTCCATAGTAAGAATCTTAAAGTTTAACCAAGACAAATTAAAGGGACAATTGAGGGCAATAATCATACAGCACACAAAATGGGAATAGTAGAAGGGAAACTTTTAGAAACTCCACCTTATAAAGGATTATATCCCGTACTGGAACCAAGCCAGGTAAATCTTGGCTCCCCAGAATCTTCTGAGGAAGAATACATTTTCACCCCGCCCCGACCAACCGCACCATCTGCGTATGAAGTAGCAGGCCAACAGCAGGTGCATGAACCTCTGACGCAGCGGCAGGTGCAACAGCCTGCTATATCCTAATCTATATGGCAACCCCCCAATGATACTGCTCAGCGACCTCTGCTGTTGCAAGTTACGGTCCAGCCAATGCATGTAGTTAGTGTTCCACAAGTCATGTCTACTTCAGCTGACAAGCCTGCTGGTGCTACTGGCCAAAGCTTGGAACTGATACCTGATACTACTGGCCCAGCTGCCCACATTAGGTCTAGTGATTTGAGCATGATGTATGTCAAATTCTTTAAAAATAATAAAAAGAAGCAGGGAGCAAAAGGCTCATGGAAGCCAGTCGGACATTTTTCAATTCGTACTGAAACTGAAAAAGGGAATTTAGGTCCAGATAAATTTAACCCTGATACTGATCAAGACATTTCCTCATCGTCATCATCTGAGGAACACAATGAGGAGGGTTATTACCCCTTACGAGAGGTCCCAAACCCTGTGCACAGCAGAGATGAAACCACTCCTTCTACCATAACTATTACAAGGGTGTGGTCAGCTGTGGACTTTCAGGCAGTTGTCAAGTCACTACCACCTATATGGTCCAACCCAGCAAAGTTTCAGTGAATTTTGGTTGGCCATGTTAGTCTCCAAAACCCTACAATTGAGGAAGTGTAGGCAGTACTGCAATATGCAGTTCCAGCCGACCTATTAAAATGAATATGGGACCATGCCAATGTCCCAAATCCTGTTCTGCAACATGGAACTACAGGAGATGATGGCTTTGGCTCAGTTAGAAACCGCATATTGGATGTCATTGCAGTTATTTGCCCCACCCTCCCTAATTGGTCAAAGATTAAGGCCATCCAACAATGAGAGGATGAACCAGTTGTCTCTTATTTATTATGTCTAACGGATGCCTTTGAGGCCTACTCAGGGTATCCCAAACCGACAGAGGGCCCCGCAGCTAGCAGGCTATCTGTTACCTTTGTGGATGGACTTTTGCCCCCGCTTCATGACCAGTTAAAAAAGGTATGTTTGAATTGACCAAGCCTGGGTTTACACAAACTAGTCACCCAGGTACAGTATTTGTCCGACCTCATGGTGAAAGAAAAAAAGGAAATACAGAATCAACTTATTCAAGCACAACTACATATGTTTTCTTCCTTTGGGCAGCGGGGTCAAGGGGGAAGAAATCATTCAGGGAGAAGAGGCAACAATGGGCAAGGGTTTCATATGCAGAGCCCTTCACAATGACCTCCTGCCAGTAATGGTTTCTGACAGCAAGGTCGGAGACAAATGGGGGATGGTGGGGGAAATAATGGAGGAAATAGCAACCTTTGTTTTAACTATGGACAAGCTGGCCACTGGCAGGACAGTTGTCCTTATCTAGCACCACAACCAACACCTCCCTCCCAGGAATTTATACCGACCAACCCCTTTAGATAGAGGGAGCAGGTTCAACTTGGCCACAACCAGTACTGGGACTCCTCTTGGAACCCTCCTGCTTGGACCAATGCACAGCAGTCACTATAAAACTCCGCTGAACAGATACAGTAACTTTGTTCTTTTGTACCAGTTAATTAACAAGGCCCATATGTAACACTAACTGTGAAGAACAACCCTATTTCTTTCCTAATAGACGCTGGTGCCACCAGATCCATGCTTACCCCACAAGCTGCCCGATGTCTTCCTCTCTCCGGTACCGCCACTAAAGGTGTGGGAGTTACCAGTGTTCCCATGAATTATCCCGAGACCGTGAGTACAGGACAGCTTGGGTCCCTTAACAGAGAGCCATGCTTTCTAGTTGGCATCTCAGCGCCGGTAAATCTACTTGGTCGCGATTTGCTGTGTAAATTGGGTTGCACTATTTATTCCACTGATAAGGGCATTTTTCTGGAAATTCCACCAGAAGAACATGACTGTGTTATGCTGGGAATGTGTATCTCAACTCGACTGGACAAGGTGATAGTTTTTATTGCCCTTATTTAAGGAAAATCATTAAAACCAGTGCAGGGGGTGACTGTAACACTTCAAAAGTAATTTACAGGGCACAGTGCAATGAATGTGATGCATTCTATGTGGGCAAGACTGTAAATAAACTCAAGCGTAGGATTTCATGTCATCTGTCAGAAATCCGCTCTGGATGTAAAAATAATGCACTAGCCAGACACCTTTCTCTTCATAAAAGACACACAGGTTTTAAGTTCCAGATTCTGGATCGCATAGACATGGGTGAGCTTGAAGGAGACATCCTGAATATTCTGGAGAAACATGAACTCATGTGGCAATTAAAGCTGAATTCTTTTAGGAAACCTGGGCTAAACTACTACTATTCAATTAAAAGTGCACTGGAACTTAGAAAATTGCCACATTGTTTACATGACTAATTGTATGCTATTTTATTTTATTTTATTTTATTTTACCAGTTGGTTTTAAATACCATTTTAAATCAGTTGTAATTTAAGTGTATATTTTGTTTCCATCATCATACATATATTTTTCTTATTTTTATTTTTTTTCTGGTTCTTTTTTTCACTTTATTCAAAATGATGTGTAATAACAATACTAACTAATTATACAATTATATATATTTTTATAGATTGTTTTTAGGGTTCTTGTACACAGACCTGAAGAAGTCTAGAAGGACGAAAGCGATCTTTGTTAACAATAGGTTATGAAAATAGACATTTTTACATGCAAAATGTATATGTATATATTTATATATATTTTTTGATTGCCAAATGAACTAAGGTTGATATATTTCCAGCCATATAGTATAATATCTTGGATAAAATCAGACTTAATAATCTGGTTAAATAAGAGGCACCACATCATTATAAATTTTATTTAAAGTACATAAGGGTTATATATTATTATGACAGCTACTAAGCAGGGTAGGACCAGCTCGAATGTCACACTGATGGGGGAAGGGATGTGAATTTAACATGTGTACCAATAACACTTTGTTTTACTCCCATGCCTGATAAAAAGTATATATATATATATATATATATATATATATATATATATATATATATAGAAAGCTTGTGAGGAAATTATTACTCTATTTTTGTTTTACTTGGATCGCTTGTCTGTGTATTTAATAAAGGATTTTCGACTGGAAACAGACTGACTGCCTTGCTTGGATTACGTTTGAATACTTAGTAATGCTGCACAATTATATATTTTCTATTATTATTTTTTGTTTTGGTTTGTTTTGACTTAAAACGAGTTTAAGTTCGCTATTTCTACTACTGTTGTCTGATCTGATTAATATGCAGTGATTAACTAGAAATATATGGACTGAAAATCTTCAACATAGAGAAGTTTCTTACACTGTTTTGTTTTTGGACCCACTACACTTTAGTGTGTTGTTTTGAGACTTCGGGCATACCACGGAGATTACATTTTTTTTTTTTTAACTCTATTGGCTAACCCTGCCCTTCAACTTGTCCAGTGTCCTGAACTGAATCCTGCATCACTAATCACCACCTTAGATGAGGGTGAACCCCACGATTGTCTTGTTAATTCTTCTCTTCCTCCTAGGTTAGAGCTAAGATGTCCCTTTACAAAATCCAGATCTGGTACTTTTTGTTGATGGATCATGTTTGCGCAACCAAAATGAGCAGCTGTCAGCTGCCTGGGCCATTTGCTCACCAAATTCTGTTCTGTCATCTGGAACCTTACCACCTGGTTCATCGGCCCAAGTAGCAGAACTAGTAGCTCTCTCTACTGCCTACCAATTGGCCAAAGTTAAACCAGTTAATATTTACACTGATTCTCATTATGCCCATGGTGTGCTGCATGATTTTGGCACCTTATGGAAGTAAAGAGGACTCCTTACCATCTAGTGGCACTATTATAAAGAATGCATTTTATGTTGACTTGTTGTTACATCATCTCCTATTACCTAGAAAAGTTGCTGTCACAAAAATCGCAGCTCACCAGTCTGATGATTCTTTGGAAAGCCGAGGTAATGCCATAGCAGACTGGGCTGCAAAACAAGATGTTCTTTCCACCTCTGTTCATGGACAATCAACATAGCTATGTATTTTTCAACAAGCTCTACATGCACCTACATTTTCAGACCAATGTTTGGTAAAACTACAGAATGATGCGTCTGATTCCAAAGTGGCTCAGTGGATACAAACCAAGTGTAAACGTAATGTGGATTCTATTTGAAAACATCCAGATGGGTGCCCCGTGGCACCTCAAGCTTTCTTACATCAATTAATTTGAGCATATCATCTTCCTGCCTATCTGGGCCAAGATTCACTAATTAGACTTATCCAATATGACTGGTATGCACCTGGCCTTTCAGAATATCTATGTTACTTTGTATCATGCTGCTCAATTTGTTTACAATTTAACATTTCAAAGGGCACTCAGGTCACACCCCAGCCTTTACCAAAACCTTTAGGCCCATTTTGTGCACTACAATGGGACTTTATTGAACTACTTCCCTCTGTACATTTCAAATATGTTCTTACTGTAATTGATATGTTTTCTGGCTGGGTTGAGGCCTATCCATGTGCCAAGAATGATGGTATTTCAGTCGCAAAAAAACTGTGTACAGAATTCATACCTCATTTTGGGGTACTGTGCTATATTTATTCTGATAGAGGTATGCACTTTATCTCTCAGCTGACACAAGCTCTTTGTAAAATGTTGGGTATCGTATTGAAATGTCATTGCCGTTATAGACCCCAGGCTTCTGGTATTATCGAAAGGGCTAACCAGACTATCAAGGTTTGATTATCCAAGCTTACTGCTGAAACTGGTCTCACATGGGTACAAGCACTGCTGTTAGTTTTATTTTCCATATCATTCTAAGGGTCTCTCTCCCCATGAAATTATTATGGGCTGACCCATATGGATGCCTCTTACCCCACCACCTCCCTTTCCTGACTATCAATTGAATGCTGCAGATTTGTTATCCTACTGCAAATCACTTGTTTCTGTTTTACAGCGCCACCATTGCCAGGTCCTACAAGCTCAACATTTACCTGACTCAGATCTGGCAAATCACCTTCAACCAGGAGACTTTGTCTATGTTAAGTCTTTCAGTCGAAAAACAGCCCTGCAGCCCCACTGGAAGGGACCCTATTTAGTTCTGCTAACCACTTTTCTGCTGCTCAACTGCAAGGTTCCTCCACCTGGATAAACATTTCCTAGGTCAAGAAAGTCATACCCTCTGTAGACCAACAACTGATTTATTTTTCCTCACCTCAGGACATTCCTGAACCTGTGGCACTTTGAAGCCGCACCAAGTCACCATCTTGAAGTTTTGTCTCTCCACCCACCATGACTACACCTTCTCCAGATGCCACCCACCTTTTAGATAGCTTGACTGATTCTACTAACAGAACATTTTACCCTTTTGGTATATCTGCATCATCTCAACCTCAGCAGCCTGCGTGGACCACAACATTTCCTCAGAGACACTGTATATGCATCTGCAGTATACTCATGGTAATCCTCCTTATTTTGTTATAGCCATTTTTTATTTCTGCTACCTTTCCTGGTTTTATTACCACATCACCACTTCATATCTACCACCGTGCATATACTTGGCACCCAAACTTTAACACATACTATGCCTTCAAGTTAACCTATGCCTCAACTTTTAATATCAGTAACTGCTGGATTTATACCGCCATCCCATGTGCTTATGATGGCATCTTATTCACCACTTCTCCCCTCAATGCTTCTTCATATCAACCTATATTGACTAACCTCCCTGGGGGATTGTTATCACATCCCAATAAGACTGTGTCACTTTTCTTGGCCTTTCACCAACATGGCATTTTGTGCCTAAAGCAGAACGGATCCAAAAAAGTGGGATGGAGCAGTCGTGACATTTCTATCATAAGAGTGTGCCATGCTGTCCTTTTATCTTCCATTATGAACCAATCAAGAGTCAAAGAAGTATCTTTTTTGGACTGGAGATTGTGTCTGCAGGGCACAGCAAAGGAGAAAGAGACATCTAATAAGCTAAATAACACTCACAGGCTACTTCGGAGACAAGAATGGATTTTTAAAGATGATGTATGCACCTCCCTACACTCACTAAACTGGCTTGAACTCCCAGATCTACTTAACCTTCACCAAATCACCACAGCCCACAAATTATTGTTCCAACCTAACTGCCCTGCACTATCCAATATTCTGCAACCTTATAACCCCCTTAGATCTTCCCACCAAAACTTGATCACCATCCATAAATGCAAGTGCCCTGCTGGGCAGCTTCTGCTATCTTATTCCTAGCTAAAAAATGGAATGCTCTGCCCTCCACACTGAGGACCTGTGGCAACCTTAATAACTTCAAAACTCAACTTCATTCTTACCTCTATCTGAACAGGAAATGCAACTGCACTCTTCCACCCATTCCTCTCAAGCTCTCCCCTCCCTTTACCCCAGCCTAACCTTCTTACCTTCCTAACCTCTCTTTAAATTGATGATTATATATGTAACCAAACAGCAAAAGCTAGCCACGATGCTATATGCCTGTTTTCCCTCCTGAATCTAAACTGTTTTTTTTTTTCTCACTCCTTTGAATGCTAACTGTTGCTTGCAACCCTAACTTCCTTTGTAATTAATCATGTAATTAAACTTTGTATTATGGAGCTTTTCTCCCCGAGCCTCCACTGAAAGTATTCATGTAATTAAACTTTGTATTGTGTAGCTTTTTCTCCCCGAGCCTCCACTGAAAGTAGGCTCCCTAAGCCCAGTGAACTAAATTGCAAATATTGTTTTTTCTCTTTTTCTCTTTAGAATGCTACCTGTTGTTTGTAATTTTAACTTTCTTTGTAATTAATCATGTAATTAAACTTTGTATTGTGGAGCTTTTCTCCCCGGGCCTCCACTGAAAACGGGCTCCCCAGGCCCAGTGGTCCTCCCCAGTCAACAAACTGGAATAAATAAATGTGGGAAGACGACCTGTCAAAATATGCCCAGATGCATGATGACCTGGATTTTGATGTGTTCTTTCACACTGTGACTAACAATAAATCCTCTAAAAATGCTTCAAAGGTGATACTGAAAGATGGCTGCTATTTTGTATGTGGGAAAAAAGCATACAAGTGGTTACCTGAGAACTGGTCTGGCAGCTGTTTCTTGGGGTATTTAGTCCCAGACATATGACACATGACTACACTACCACAAGGAAAAATCTGAAACGTTCAAGAAACAAAGTCTCCAAAAAGCCCTGTGGGTAAGGTGGATGCATCTTGGATCTACCATCATGACCTTGCTCACGCCAGCACCAAAGGATTAGCACACATGGATCTCTGGGATGACTTCATTTCCTGGGCTGGCATGATACCTTCTTATGGGGCAGTCAAATCAATCTGGGAATTAAGAAAATTGTCCAAACTCCTTGAAACTCTAAGCAATGTGACCCTCGCAGTGTTAGAACTTGTGACTGATGAACTAACTGCCATGAGAGTCATGGTCCTGATGAACCATATGGCTCTTGATTTTGTGCTTGCAGCTAAATGAGGTACTTGTGCTTTAATCCACGATGAGTGCTGTACTTTTATTCCTGACAATCAGCATGAGATAAAGAGTCATTTGGAACTGATCCAGAAGGTGTCAGATCTGTCGGACGCTAAGGAGGCCAACAGCTCCACCTGGTCATGGTTGACCAATTTATTCTCTGGCTGGGGTGGTGGCATACTCAAACTATTGATGTTGGTTGCCATTCTTGCATTAATAAATTTTCTAGTTCTTTTCCTGATAAAGACACTAACTCTGGAATTGTTGGCTGCTAAGGCAGCAAAAGCACAACCTAAATTTTATATGCCAGTCTTAAAGGATGATGACAATGAAGTGAATGCATGCAATAAAGCTAAAAATTCAGAAGTCATGGTAATGTTGAATTATGGGAAAATGTTTGATAGCTTATATGGTGATGTTTAATCAGCATCAAATGGGGGATTGTAAAATCTGAACAGTCATAAGCAAGTGCATTGAAGGTTAAGAGTATGTAAATTAAAGGTTATGAGTATGTGATTAACTGCACAAAGCAAAGTGGTACTGAACTCTGTGAAGTTATGGATCAGGAAAACAAGCCTTATTTGGACTTATATCTGATTTTCTCTTTCTGCCTAGCAATAACTGCTCAGGTGTGTCTTATTATTTACGGAGAACCACCTGATTGGTGTATGCAAATCTTCCTTTGTTTATTGGTGTGTGTGTATATGAAATGTTATCAATATTATCTAAATGTATACAAGCTCACAGTTTCTTTTGTTTGGGCAGACTCTGTGAATTTACTTTGGGTCTCCCACACGTCAATAAAAGCTACTATGAAAAAGAGAACTGGTGTATTGTATTGTTAATTACTTTTACTAAGTTCCTTAGAAACTTTATAAGAAATTGAAATTTACTTAAAATAAATTTCTGGGAAGTCATGGATTATAGTCACCCAGTAATGCCTGCCTGTGGTTTCCTACTGTAGTAGGAGCACATCAACAATCTCATATTTTCTCTTTAAATTTCCTGCAAAAGGAAACATGCACAAATGCACACAGACTGGTAACCCCTCCCATTTGTTACTGAATGGGAAGGGTACAAAGAATTAGTCAACTTTCTACTCTAGAATTTTCCAGAACGTCCTTGAATTTACCTTATTCTTTGGAGCCTTCTCTGTGTAATTTGAGTTCTACTGTAATGGGGTGCATAGCAACAGAGCAATAGTCTGTTTTCCCTCTATCTGGTATCTGTGAACTGCAGCTTATTGATAAGGGAACGTGCACAAATGCATGCAGACGAGTACCTGTTTTTTTTTTTTTTGTACTAATGCGGAGGCAAGAAGAAACTTCTTATTTTCTGCTTCTGGCACACCTCTCAACTTTCTAAAATTTTGCAGAATGTCTCTAATTTTGTCTCATTTTACCTCTTCCTCTCCTATAACTTCTTGTTTTTTTCTGGGAAATCACAGATGGTTGCAGTCTATTAATATAATGTCATACATTTCCTCTTGGGTGCAGGCTGATGGTCAGCAAAAAGACCACAAAAATAATGGCAGACTTGACAGTTTCATACTTAATAGGTTCATAGGTGCTTACTAGGCTAACGACCACAAGGGCCTTTTTAAGCCTAGCCATGCATCCCAAATCTCTGACGAATTTACATGTTGATGTAAAAGATATTGGTTTATTAACTTTTTAAGTGAAATAGAGTAACATTTGCATATTGTTCCTCGTTTTTCCCATAGTCCCATCCATGCTTTTTCTTTGTCTAGAATTCTTTATCACAGAAATTGGGAGCTGTAACTTCTGGTAACCTGCAATGTGTTACTGAATTCTTTTTACTTCTGCTAGAATGCTTATAGTTTAATGTTTTTATTATTTTCTGGCATTCTTTTGCAGTTGTGGCTTGTGCTTGACAGCACAGGCAAATAATGGATATGGCAATACTGAGGGGTGTATGCTCAGATGCATCTTCTCATTTCATCCCTGATGGAGGTCAGAGATGCAAGAGGAGTGCTGTTTGCAAAGGGAGCAAAGGTGTGAGTTACATGTCAGTCACTTGGGTGACATGAGTATACATGGTTGTTAGGCTTGGCACAGAAGTTGAGAGATGTGACTTCTGGTAACTTGCAATGTGTTACTGTATTCATTTTACTTTTGCTAGAATGGTTATAGTTTATTTTCTGACATTCTTTAACTGTTGTGGCTTGTGCTTGTTAGCACAGGCAAATAATGGATATGACTACACTGAGGGGGTAGGCTCAGATGCATCCTCACATTTCATCCCTGATTGAGGTCAGAGATGCAACAGGAGTGCTGTCCGCAAAGGGGTCAAGGCTTTGAGTCACATGCACGGGCATGCCCAATGTACTGCAAATTCCCTCTCCTGCCAGTCACTTGGGTGACATAAATATACATGGTGGTTGGGCTTGGCACATAAATAAGAAAGCATATACTCATTGACATCAGTATGTGATTCTACCCTAGGTTCTTCAGTTTCCTCACCAACCAGGTGTTTGGTTGAGAAAGAGAACTATGAGGTCATCCTTTAAGGTGCTTTTTATGGTTCCATGAATTATTTCATCCAGTTTGTCAGACAGTAGTTGTTTTCTTCACAGTAAAGATGTTAAATTCAGTTTGTTCAAATATCATAATTAGCAGGTACTATGTTTTTAAAGGGTTACTACTTTTTGAGTTTTCTGAGATTATTACTGTTACAGCTACAGGTTTCTTGTTTTTCTTTCCTTCTGCATGATAGAGTTAGTGAAACTTGCGGCTAAAGATCTCACTCCTGAACCATTCACCTTCATCCACAACCCCATCCCATTCCCATAAATACCAAGTATCTGGTTGACTTCATGCCATCTTGGCATGATAATCATGCTATCCACGATCCATTCCCCAGTTGCAATCAATATGTTTTTCTCCTTTGGTTCCTCTACTATAATGTTTGGGTGGTAGCACTTGCTATTGCTTGAGCATTCAAATTGCCACTTGCCCAGTATGAGATTTTTATTTTTATTTTGCTTTTGTCTACTGACTTTGTCCAGCTGGGTTTATTCAAAAACCCCTTTGCAGCAGAGGCCTATAGAGAAAAGTACCAACATACTGCAAGTGTTTAAAACAGATATTCAGTAATATACATGAACAGACATTAACAACGCACAGAGAACTCTGCAAAGTTTTTCCAGTGTTTCAACTGCATCCAGAGGCATCCAAGTTAAGATAAGAATATTTTCTTGATTAACAGTACTTGCTTTAAACAGTGATCACACTACTGTTTTGTGCATTTCTAAAGTATTTATTTAACTTTGCGGCAAAAATAGTTATTTCTCTGCTTGCTGGCTTTTCTAGTCTGTGTGCCTCCGGATCTCTTTGCAGAAGGATGAATTAACCAGGAATCTAGTTGTTTGACAGTTGTTTGTTTAATCTGCACTTCAGCTGCTTTTGCTGTGCTTTTACATTAAAAATTTCCAGGATCAGATATCTTGTGGCAGAAGGTGTTTACCTGGGCTCTCTGCGTTGGGAAGCACTGCAGGAAACTTAAACTGTGGTTGTTTATTGGCTAGAGGGCATAGGAGTCATTTTTCAATTTTTTTTTTACTGTAAATCAGGCAAGTTGCAAGGCTCTTTATTCACTTACAGAGAACTCTGCAACACTTTTTCACTGTTTTCACTGCAGCCAGATCCATCCAAAGTAAGATAAAAATATCTCTTGATGAACTGCACTGGTACTTGCTTTAAACAGTAATCAGTACTGTTTTTGAGCAAATTCCAGGATCAGACAACGTGTAGCAGCCGGTGTTTTCCTGGTCTCTCTGAGTGGAGAAGCACCACAGGAAGATTTAAGTGTAGTAATTTATTGGCTATAGGGCATAGGAGTCAGTTTTCAAGTTTATTTTCTCTTTGCGGAGCTACCACCAGGCCACAGAGGTTAGCAGTATCCTGTGTATTAGCACACACCTAGACAGTAACATGTACCTATAAAGTTAGAATTAGATTTGAAACCTCAAACAGTGTGACATTGTGCAGAAATAAGCTTAGAGCAGCTAGCGTGTGCATCAAATAACACTACCATATCCTACCATTATATAATGCCCTTACTCCCAGAAACTACCCTAGGAGACCCCAGTTAAAACCCAGTAATTAATCCTAAACAACAAACCTATTGCAGGACCAGACAACATGAATATGCAATTTACAACTGTCTCTCTGGCCAGCTTGGTAGATTTGGGCATCCTAAGGCAATGTAGCAACTGTCTCATGTTCTCATATAACCAGTTAATCATGACAGAAAATGACACAGTATGCAAGAGATGTAAATACACAACTTCATTGGAGGCAAAACATCTTGCAAATAAATGAGGTTGTCAGGAATACCCACACTACATCCCTCACACAAACCAGTCACCACACACACAGATTGTCTTATGCTGAGCTGCTTAAAAAAACCTTCCCAAATCTCAAAGACCTCCAAGGCCACCTAATGGCAACACTGCTCCTCAGAAATCACTAAGCACAGACCAAAAGCAACACCAAACCTTACATAAGCCTACACCTACTAGTTGCCCAAGTGCAAAGCCCATAAGTTAAGCATACTCTTAGCATAATACTTTATCATCAAGGACTGCATTGTGCAATACACAGATGCCCCACTGACCGGGTTGGACAAGGAGAAAACAATGGTTAGTTGCCTATCTGGAGCCACGCTCCACAATCTCATACACACTCAAGTTACTGCACTCCAGGTACCAATATGATTCTATCATAGTCCTTGTGGGTGTAAATGACCTGAGACATACCTCACTGGACTGTATGAAAAGAGACATAATGGATCTCTTGGAATATGTGTCACATGAGCCTTACATTGATCTGCAATCTAAAGTCATCAAGGATGATGCCACAGTATGAACATAAAATGATCGATTTTAATAATTGTCTTAGTTTCTGGTGTCACTCCAGGGGGATACAATATCTGTTAGCATGGGAGAACATGGTCAAAAGACCATGTTGCTTTGTCAAGGAATGGTTGCACCTGCCAACCCTAGGCTTTCAGATATTTGCTAAAACTTTATCCACCCCCCTTAGAGCCTTTTTTTACACAATACCAAAAAGACAAAATTATTAACATCATGAAAAAGTCTACAGGCAACCTTAAGGTGTTACTGTTCATTGCTAGGAGCCTAAACAAAAAATGTCATGCCCTTCAAGCCCTTCTCACTCTAAAGAATGTATACAGCTGTGCTATGACTAAGACTTGGTTTAAAACCATAGAAAGTACTACAGAAGTGCATCGACTGAGGTCAAAGGTGGCAGTGTTTCAATCTATGTTAGCAACAAACATACCTCCAGGTTGGTTAAACAGGATGACACCATAGAGATTATCCAAGTGCAAGTCACCATATGTAAGGTCCCTCACCATATCATGGCTAGCTACAGGTCAGCATCTATGTCCCTACAGCCTCACAACTCTCACCTAAACCTACTAGATGTGCTCACCATTCAACCAAAACACCCTATTCATGAGTGACTTTATCTACCTCTCTATAGACTGGGATCTGGTACTCACTGACAAGGGAGAGTATTGCACCCCACCCCTAGTGAGGTCAGATCATAAAGTTGTCTTATTTGAAGTAAAAATCAACCCTGAAAATCCAGCTAAACCAGTAACAGTTAGGAATTATTGAAAGCAAACTGCATCCTATTAAATTACAGTTTGTCATAATTCAAGCGCCCACCCAACCCAGAGACCACAGCTACATATGCAGAATTATTCACAGAGTCAGTATACAACCATGTGAATGGCTGCACAAAGGTGGCCATACCTACCAAATTTAAACCCAAAACAAACAAACACAAACCCCACTGACAAAATCCTCACCTAAACAGGGAATATAATAAAATAAGAAAAGCCATGGCCAAAATTGGGACAAGCAACTACCTTAAAGATAAGTTTTCTTTGATACAACTAAAGACGAAACTAAGAGGTCTAAGTAAGTCTAAGTAAGTCCAACATGACAAACTATGAGGTCAGGATAGCCTTACAGGCTAAGGACAGTAAGAAGGCCTTCTTCAGCTGCATCCAGGACCTTATAGGTAACACACAACAGTGTGCTGAAGTGGTGCTGAACAGTACCACCCACACTAGTCAGGGTGACATAGCAAATCTACTGGCTCATAAATTCAACTCAGACTTCACCCCTACCCCTCGCCCCCAACTCTACCAGGTGAGATCACCTCCAACATACTTCACCCAGCTATCAGCAGATACAATGTTCTGGCAGCATCTGCTAAAGCCAAGAACACCACCTCCATGGGTCCCAACAATATCCCCAGTTGCCTCCTGAACAGTCTAAAGCTTGACATATCAGGACCACTTGAGGCACTCTTCAACTACAGCCTTAAAACAGGCTATGTACCAAGTGAATGGAGGACCACAACAGTCATTCCCCTCCGCAAGGGCAGACCTTCTCCTGTCAGTCTAACAAGCCTAATATGCAAAGACAAGGAAGCAGTTATCATGGAAATGATAGACAAGGTCACTGGCAACCTACTTATACTGAACCCATCCCAGTTTGGCTTTGTTAAGGGAAGGTCATACTTAACTAACCTGGTAGACTTCTTTGAGAGGATCACCAAGGCAATGAATGAGGGTAAAACAGTGCACACTGCGTAACAAATTCCTTGAGATCCTTGATTTGCATGCACCTGTTCATTCAAAGAGAACCAAGGCAAAAACTGCACCATGACTTTCTATAGAGTCTAAACTCAAAATTACCCTTAGAAACAAAGCATGGGCTTTATGGCATTCTTCTAAAGACCCTCAAGATCACATTAAATACAGGCAATCCAGGAACGAAACCAAAAAAATCAATTTTACAAGACAAAAAACAATACTACTGTAATTTACAGACAGTAAATCAAAATAACCCTCAGAAGTTTTGGGCAGGTTTAAATAATCTACTACATCCTGGACAAACTTCAACCCCAATCCCTGCTACTACTATTGTTAAAACCCCTGAAGATGTTTCTGATAGTTTTAACCAATTCTTTACTGAGACAATTCAAGCCCTAGCTAGCCAACTACCTCCTAGCTCCCCTGGTCCTGAAAGTAGCACCCTTAACAGCCTACTTGCGTTCAGCTTCCAACCAGTCGCCACTTCACTTATCCGTACCTTGATCAAAAAATTAAAACCCACTACACTTTCTGCTGATCAACTCCCTGCCGAGTACCTACAAAAATTAGCTGATGCTATTGCTTACCCCGTCTCAATACTAATCAATCAAACCATAGTATAAGCTAAAATTCCCACCATCTGGAAAATATCCTATGTAATCCCACTTCACAAAGGAGGCAGCTCTATTGAATTCTCCAGTTATAGGCCAATAGCTATACTCTCTCCACTTGCAAAGATTATGGAAAAATGTATTCATAGACAACTCATGCACCATCTAATCCAAAATCGCCTTATGGCAGACACTCAGCATGGCTTTCGTCCTCATCACAGCACTACTTCAACCCTCCTAGCCTTTACTAACACCATAAACCATAATCGCAACAATAATTATATATCCTCAGCCCTCTTTTTGGATCTTTCCAAGGCATTCGATATGGTTGATCACCAACTTTTAATCCACACCCTGTAAACATTCTGTCTAGATACTGGAGCCCTCCAATGGTTTCAATCCTACCTGAATGGTCGACAGCAGGCTATCCTCTGGCAGAACAAACTCTCTAACCTTCTACCTAGCACCCTCGGAGTACCACAAGGCTCTATACTAGGGCCCTTGCTGTTCTCCATCTTCATTAACGACCTTTATACTGTCATCCCAAAAGTCAGCTGTATCCAATATGCTGATGACTCTACTCTGATTTGCTCAGCCACATCTCCAGTAGAGTTATGGTCAGCTACCCAGACCACCTTTAATACAATAGAAAACCGGCTTTCTGAACATCGTCTGATCCTAAATCCCAAAAAAACTAAAATGCTGTTGTTTTCACTAACACATAGGTCTACCGCTTTCACCTTTACCATAAAATCAAATGATGGCACAATAATCTCCCCTGACCCATCTACAAAACTATTAGGTGTCATTATAGACAATAATCTCAAATTTGACCTACATGTTAACCAAACTATCAAAACCATCAATAAAAAACTAGGATCACTTTACAGAATAAAAGCCTTCCTAACTCCTCCAGCTAAAATTGCCATAGCTCACTCTCACCTTCTTTCAACCCTTCTGTATGCATCCCCTCTACTCTCTAATTTGAACAAGACTGTCCTTAACAAACTCTCAATTTGCTACAACCACATTGCCAGGTTTGCCACTGGGCTGCCTTTTAGGACACATCATTGCATCAATCTAAATCAGCTTGATTGGCTTGAACTACCAAGCCTAATCCAGTATAACCAACTGATTATGGCATATAAAATCCTCTATAATCCGGACAATACTCCTGCACTTAAAAATATTATCACCCCCTATAACAATCCTAGACCACTTCGATCCTCTAACAAACTACTAATTCAGACTAGCAAAATTAATAACACAGCCGGTGATTCTCTCTTTGCAAACTCTGTAAATAGATCCTGGAACTTTCTTCCAGCTGATATTACCTTACTTTCCACCTTAGGTCAATTTAAAACTAGACTCAAACAACATTTGTCACTTAACTGGCTATGTCAATGTATCAAGCCTGGCTAACTCTCTCTAGAATGTGTAAAATCTGTTAACCAGTTTACTGTGTAATTTAATTTAATCCTGACTTGTGCTCAGGATTAACTGTAACCTGTGGAACTTGTTTAACTTGCTTACTTATGTAATCTCTGTAAATAGTCTGTTTGTAATATGTAATGCTGGTATTATGTAATGCTGTATCTGCTTACCCTTGGAGCTTTTCTCCCTGGGCCTCCACTGAAAATGGACATGCATCCAGTCGGACTATCCCGGTCAACAAATGTAAAATAAATAAATAATAAAATAAATCTTGACCTGGCTAAGGCATTTGATACAACACCCCACTCAAGTAGTGTTGATGAGCTTTCTGCTAGGTGCAAACCCTTACATAACTCATTGGATTGCCCACTGGCTCACAGACAGCACCCAAAAAGATAAGATCAGTGAGACCACCTCCACCAAAAGACAGGTCACCAGTGGAGTACCCCAGGGTGCCCATGCTGGGCCCACTCTTGTTTGGCATCTGCTTCTCGGAAGTCAAGGCTTACATCAAAGGCCTCTGCCTCACTAAGTTCACAGATGACTGTAAATTGGGAACTATTATATATTCCCCATAGGACACAAATATCTTGCAAGTGGGTTTAACACAGTCAAATGACTGGTGGCAAAGTCATAGCCAAAAGCTCAAGGCCAAAAAATGCATCATAATGCCCTTTGGGAAACTATCAACACAAGTTAATTATTCCATTGAAACGATGCCCTTAAGTGTTGACACAGTAATACAGTAAATCTGAGAACATATGCAGGCAACAATCTGGCATTTGGCCAACATATAGCTAAGCTAATAAGAAAAGCATTCTATGTTGCCCATTGTATTTATAAGGGTATGGCATCCAGGTCCAAGGAAGTTATAGTACCACTCTACTCAGCCCTTATTATAACTATTATTAAATATAATGCCCCCTCTGGCATGCATCTAACCAGACACTTGCAACAGTAGGAATGACCACAAAAGTTCCTCTTCAGCAGAATTCAGGGCATAAATACCCTGTTTTACACTGATAGCCTAAAAGTTTTGTATCTATATTCAGTCTCCTACAGACTGTTGAGATGGAATCTTTGCCTGGGTTACATGGCTTCCTCAAACCCAAGCCTGATGAATCTGTTGCACATGTGCAAAACAAACAGCACCAGAAACACTAGATCCAGGGATCTGAACTTCGCTTGTGACATAAACAAAACATGCTGGAGGTGTGTCACCCAAAGGATCCTCACAATATGGAATAGGCTCCCCATCCATGTAAAACAGAGTTTATCCCTGACTCTGTTCAAACAAAACCTTAAAAGCTGGATGGGAAATTGTAAATTCACCCTTGGTTTGGACCCCATATCCCTTATGGACAGAGGCCTTCATGGGTTCACTGGAGATTACTAAGCTAATTGCTTAAGAGCCCTTACAAGCCTAACCAGTATAATGCATTTTTACCAGATATATGGCCCCTAGGGGCAAGAGGATGGCATGGATTTGTGCCTATGGCTTGAGTATCTTACAGTTTGCTCCTGTCCATAAGGGTCATTGCTGCTACCCCAGCTGTGAATTTGCAATTCCCCATCCACTGATCCAAACTGTATTTGAAGAGGGCCAGGGAAGGGCCCTACTTAATGTGAATAGGAAGCCTGTTCTAAAGAAGGAGCAATCTGTGGGACACATATCTTTCTGTCCAGCATGTTTTGTTTGAGTCACTGACTAAGTTTAGATCCCTAGATCAGGTGACCCTCATGCTGTTTGACTTGTGGTTGTATAGAAGCTCCATCAGGGCTGGATTTGTGAGTACCTTGTAGATCAAGCAGTGGTCACCCCTAAATAGTCAGTAGGAGACAGACTAAAGGGATAGGGATTTTAGTCTATCTGTATAGGATATGTTGCTTGCACCCTGTATTTTATTTGTGAGGCACCTCTGAGGTCACTCGAACTAAGTACCTAGTCGAGCACATGCCAAATGGTGCATTTTATTTGATTATTGGTCTAGTGAGGACTGAGTACAGCACGACTATAATTTTCCTTGGATCTGGATGCCATATCTTTACTTATAAGTTGTGCCACATAGGACTTCCCTACCACTGTGGACACATGGCTGTCAAAGTTCAGGCTACTATCTATCTGTGCACCTAGATCTCTCACCTCTGAGTCTATTCAAAGGGGTGTGCTGTTGATTTTGTAATTTGCAGGGGTATTTGATTTCTGAAAGGATATGATGCATTTTTTCGCATTTCGTTTTAGGCCACGGTTCTGACACTAATCATTTGTCTCATCTAGACCCTCCTGAATTATACTGACATAGGTTCATTGTTTGGAGATTCAGTGATTGCAGTCATCAGCAAGAAAGATTGTCGTTTAGAAGCCTTTTACATTAGCCTTGACTTCAGAGAAATATATTCCAAACCGGAGTGGTCCCAGCACTGAGCCCTGTTGCATGCCACTAGTAACTGGCCTCTTTCTGAATCTGGATTCACCCACTTTAACCACGTCTCCTGCCCATGAACCAATTGTCTACCTATCTGGTGGTATAGGGATTTCTGCTCAGTTTTGTCAGTTTATGTATAATATTTGAGTGGGGAATTGGATCAGATTCCATGGCCAGGTTGATGTAGGTGGTATGTACTATTTTACCCTCATCCATGACCTTAGTGACTTTCTCAAAGAAATCCACCAGATTCAGTAGACATGACCTGTCCTTCACAAAGCCAAATTGGGTCATGTCAATTGTTTGGAGGTTCCTATATCATTTTATATCAGGTCCATGATTATTCTTTCTTTGTACTTACATATAAGACTAGTCAAACATATGGGTCTGCAATTTCCTTGGTCTGAAGATGGTCCCCGTTTATTCAGACAGATGACTGTTGCTGTCCTCTACTCTATCTGGACAAAGCCAGTCCAGAGGCTGTGGTTAAATAGAGATCCTAATAGTCCTGATTTATGCTGTTTAAGAGGCAACAGGTGTATCATCAGGCTCCATTGAAGAAGTGTTTTAGCATCAGAGAGAGCAGTGGCAGCCTGTTCTTTGGTGATAATTGGCGATGGAGTGGTGGCAGTGGGGGAGAACTGGGGGTGATGGTGAGGTGAAATTTAAGTTGAATTTGTCAGTCAGCAAATCTGCTATGTCTCCCAGCTAAGTACAGGTGATGCCATCTACAACTAATTTTCCACACTGTTTGGTGTTTCCGTTAAGATTGCAGACATAACTGAAAATACTTTATGGTTATTCTTAGTTTTGAAGGCTATTTTAACCTCAAAGTTTGCTTTCAAAGACTTGACTAGTTCCCTGATTCACTTGCTTAGATTAATGAGAGACTTTTTGCTTTGTTGTACACATATCCTCTTACTTCTCAACAGGATTTTCTTTCTTTTGTTGTACAAGCTATTAATACCAGGGGTCCACCAGGCTGGATTGTTTTTTGAGGTTTGACCTAGGTTTATTTTAGTCTGTTACTACCATTTCTATGTAGTTGTTTATATGGTCATACAGGGCTTTTGTTTATACCTCTGCAGAGATTTCTGTGTTATCTAGATTTGGGGGGAGCTTGGAAACTAGCTATGATGGCCCTTTATAGGATGTAATTTACCTTAGAGAAGTTCTTAAAGGTTTTGGGGTTAGGTGGGGGAACTAATTTTACTTTTATTTCAACTGAGACTGCTTTGTGAACTGATCTTACCAGTGAGGTTATCACAAGGGGGGAGGGGGCAATACTTGTTCACCTAGTGAGAGTGCAGACTATCTGCTGCAGGGGGTTTGAATTTACAAAGTCAAGAAATCTTGGGGCCTGCACGCTAGTGGTCATGTATGCCTTCCAGTTAATAGAGTGGTAAGTTAAAATCACCCATGAGTATGGTACCAGACTGAATGGTGAGTGATTCTTATAACTTCAGGTATGATGCATGGGTTTCCTGGTTCACGGTGGGAGACCTGTTGCTACCAAGAATATGACAATGGATTTTTCCCATTGTTAGTTGAACATGGAGTAGCTCAAGCATATCATATTCTTTGACCAGCCTTGAGGTGTGCTTATCCTTTATGTAATAGATACACCTCTGCCTTATGCTCCTTAATTTTCAGTGGGTGGTCTGAACGTATGAAGGGTGTTGTTATCCTAATACCACCCCACAAATCCTTAGCTACCTGCTTACTAACATGTCCCCAGTATGATACTTAGGGAGCCATATTGTTTGGAGTGCATGGCTAGACTTGTAAGGTGATTATAGGTTCATAGGTTCATAGGTTAGTACTAAGCTAACTGCCCTTGCGAGCCATTTTAAGCTTAGCCAATTATCCATCCGAGAGACTCAAACCCTGCACCTTGTGTTTGTAAGGCAAACATAGCCTAGCAACAACATATGAACCTATCAACAGTTACACATACATTTGCTAATCAGATTAGATTACAGTATAAAAGTTATGTTTTAGTAGATGTTGAACTTTGAGCATTTGAAGATGTGTATTAGTGGGTTTGTCGGATCATACATCTCAACTGTACAGATGTTCGATGAATATCTAGATTTTTGCCTGATATTTTTGACCTGTTTCTCATAAAATTGCAGTTTTCCGGTAAATCATTGAAGACTGAAGTCAGGAAATAATGGCAGACATTTGAGATTCAGACATCATGCCCTTCAGAACATTCATGCTAATGCAAAACCTGTTATTCTATCAAATTTCTAAGCTGGTAAGAGCAATATTTAAAAAGTGTCCCTATATTTGGGTCTTTGTTCCCCCATTATTTGTGGCTCTTTTTAAACAAGAAACATCTTTATTAAATTATCATGTATGGCACAGGCCATGTTACATTTACATAAATGACAATAAACCATAGCGACACAATCTCAGTTGCAAACATTATACATTCCAAACCGTGCCGACACAACTGAAGCTGCAAACATTATACATCACTTTTAACATATCTAGTCATTGTTAGTCAACTATTATATAGCTCACTCAAATCCTGCCTTCTTTTAAACCTCGGTCCTCCTCTGCATGTACTGATCTCACAGTTCCCATTTTTTTCCTATGTACTTTGCTCCTACCCATTTCTAAAGATCCCAGTTCCTGTTGTTTTATCTCTGTAACTATATTCAGTACTTCTAGTACAGTTGGTATAGACTTTGATTTCCATTTTCTAGTTATTGCTTTTTTGGCAGCCATCATAATTAGACTCAGCAAGGCCTTACTATGTCTAGGCAATTCCGAGTTTGTATCATAGCTCAAAAAACATTTCCTTGGTCACTCCAACTTGCTCAGCCAGCAGCTCAGACAGAGCAGTCAACAGGGAATCTTTAAAGCCTACTAACTCATTACACTCCCAGAAAATAGGTTCCCATTTACCTCTTTCCACCCCATCACACCTCCATTTTCTGTCTACCTGAGGAAGAATTCCTTGAAGTCTGCCTGAGGTATAAATATACCTACTTAAGCACTTCCAGGCAAAGATCTGAAACCTTCTGGATTTTATTGCATATTTGGGAGACATATATATATATATATATATATATATATATATATATATATATATATATATAGGTCTACTTTACATGGTCGACATTTCAGATATGGCCGAGACCATATGATCGACTTTCAGAATACCAACTATGTAAAGTAAACATAAGCACATAACAAACACTTACCTTAAACTGTTAGCAGGGGGACTCAGCCCCCCTGCACCCCCCACACCCCCCATAACTTAAATATACCATCTCCAAGATCACACTACAGTGCGGAAGTAGGAAATTTTCCCATTCTGCACTGTGCAGAGACAGTGGTTAACCATGGTCGGCTTTTCAAAAGTCGATCATATGGTCTCGGCCATATGAAAGTTGACTTTATGAAAAGTCGACCATATGAAGGGGATCCATACATATATATATATATATATATATATATATATATATATATATATATATATATATATATTCCACCATTGTTTCCTTGTGAATTGCTTATCTAATCTCTCTTCCAGTCATTCCTAACCTCCTCTGATTGGTTCTTATAGTTATCATGCAATATTTTATTTGCTCTACTAATTATTCCTTTTTTAACAGCAGCTTCTATTCTAGATTCTACTGAAAACTCTACCAGTGCCGGACTTTCATTTAGGACCCCTCTGATTTCTTTGTCTTTGCCTATACTCTGATATCAATCCTTGATAGGGAATGCAATCTCTAACCTGCAGTCCAAATACGTTTTTGGCATCTTCCCATTCTATTACCTTTCTCTCTCTCTCTCTCTCTCTCTCTCTCTCTCTCTCTCTCTAGTTATTTGCTCCCAGTACCTTGGTTCCTTTGCTAGTTTTCTCCAATATATTCCAGCCCTCTTCTGCCTATTGTCTGTATCCCTAATGGTAGTCATCCCTATCGACAGAATATACTTTCTCCATGCCTGTGTTTCCTTAGCTCTTAAGATACTTTTTGCTACTTTATGGGTATAATATTCTGTATGATTATTGTTGTTCTCCTTAAAGGTCTGCATCCAAAATCCCAGTCTTTCCCTGTTACTTGAGCTTCTCCCTGTTTCATCATCACATCTTTCCACTTTGAATTATAGTTTTCTGTTTTTGCAATGTACAGGATCCTTTACTGTATTGCTCTGAAATACCTTTTTAACTCAGGTAATCCCAGTCCACCCTGTTCTTTTGGAAGAATAATCTTATCCCACTTGACTGTTGCTGTCTTCCCCTCCCAAAAATGGTTCAGCTCTTTTTTAATTGCTATTGCCAACTTCTCCTCTTGTTGATAATAATATGCCTGACCTGTGTAGAAGACTAAAGAGAATAAAAACATTTTGACTGCTTGTATCTCACTATCTATATCCATATAACAAAGCTTCCATTTTCTCAGTTTTTGCATTATCTTTTGTTTAGGCTCTTCCCACATATCCTTGCCTGCCATACCAGAATCTTTTAATCCATACTCCTAAATATTTCATTTTATCATGTTCCCATAAATACGGATATTGTCGAATCAATTCTTATGTGGGCACATAATTTACCTCTACTGCTTTTGTTTTTGCTTTATTGATTTTATATCCCAAAATGGTTTGAAATTGTCTCAAAATGTTCCACAACACTGTAATGTCCCTTTCTGGTTTTATCAGGTATAAAATAATATCATCTACAAATAGAGCCAGGTTTTCTTGACTACCATAACAGTTATATCCTTGAATTTCAGATTTCTTACTCTAAGAGGTTTGAGAGGTATGTGTCAGATAAATAACAGCTCGTGTGATTAGTGCTTAGAAATTCAAAGCAATGGAGGTGAGGCAAGGAACTAGGTAAGGCAGAAAATGTTAACATTGACTTTAAGATGTGGGGTATAAATCAGGTTCAGAATCAATTAGCTGTAGTGTGTAGAGGTTTCAGGTGAGCAGTGTCACAAAACAGTATATATAACTGGGAGATGACAGTAAAAGTGTTCAGGTATTGGTGAAGGCTGGTTGTAGTACATGGGATTCTGAATAAAGACAAATGGTTTGATGATATGGCAATCTTGACATAACAGTAGTATTTATCTTGAAGAAGTAAAGGAGCAGATCCAGTACTTTAATAGGTGAAGTTTTAGTTGTGTTTTAAATGAGTTTGCAGACTGAATCGACTTCAGAGATAGTGGGATGTGGTTCCATAGTTTAGCTACACTATTTGAATATAGAGAGTCATCTGCAGTATTAGAAGATTTGGTTATAGTGATTAGTGATTTTTCTGTACACAGTAAAAATTCATATTGAGTAGTGCAGTGTCAGTAGTGCAACAGGTGGCACACTCACCTTTGGTACAGAAAGCTGTGGGTTCTATTTTCACACCAAGTAGATAATTGCTATACTGCAGTGCAGCATAAGTGGGTGCTTCATTTCTGAATGTGCTGTCCTTTGGATGAGACATTAAACTGAGGTCCCTCCTGCTTGAGTTGGTGGTAGCTCAGGTGGATGTAAAAGATCCAGTGGCACCTACTGAAAAGAGTAGATGCACTTTATTTAACTCAACATAAAAAACATTATATACATATTTACAAAATTACAGATTTACAGGCACACATTTCTATTTTGTAACTAAATATTCTTTTTCTTATAACATCGTCATTGACATTCTTCCATAATTGCCCCCACACCTTCTTCCACAACCATAATCTTATTTTTTTCAAAGTATCTGAAAATATCTATTTGCCATTAAACAAAATTTCATTCAGCCTTTCATTCCAAATAACCCATATTATATAAAATAAATTCTCATCTACCCTTGTCACATATTATTTTTTTATAGGTTCATAGATTAGTACTAAGCTAACTGCCCTTGCGAGCCATTTTAAGCCTAGCCAGTTATCCCCTGTGAGATTCAAACCCTGCACCTTGTGTTTGTAAGGCAAACACCTTAACCATTAGGCCACCCTCCCTTGTTTTGATAATATCTATGCATAATTACATTTATATTCATATCTATTTTATGTCATTAATATTCTCAAACATTTTTCTTCACACACTTTTTCCAGAGCTTCACCACTCTTTTGCTTTTCAAAAAAGAAGATTCTCTATCTTTTCCTCTCCTCAGAATAAACACAGTCTTTTAAGTCTATAGCACATTTCCCCTTTAGTGGTAACTTGTTTAATACCAGTCTCCCTAGGAAATCCTGGCAGTCTACTATCTTGATACACCACTTTTTCCTTACTTTAATGGCTTTAATCATTTCTTCAGGTACATTTTCCAAAGGATTTTCATAATAATGTTGCTTCATCACATTAATATACCAAGTCCTTCTGTCCTTCACTATATCATCAATTTTTATTTTCCATGTTAGTATTTTTTCCTGAAAATTTTTAATTTCTTCAGTTGCATACTCTTTTTCTCTCTTGCTTATGGTCATCATCTCCCAGAACAGTTTGTATTTATATTTAAACATTCTCATATTTAATTTCACGTTCTCTTCTGTAACCTAGTTTAATACTCCGTACAAGTTTAAAGAGGCAAAATAAGCAACTGAATTTACTAACCCCACCCTCCTTCACCTTCACTAATATACAACAATGGGTGTAATCTTGATGTCAGTATAAAAGAAAACACAAATTGCATAATTACCTTTTCATATTTTTGGGATCACATAAATATTTGTCATACATGCTATTTTTCATATCAATACAGAATTCACCAGATAACCTTTTAATCAAATGCTTATGTATATGTCCTCCACAGAAGACATTTCTTTAATTTCTTTTATCAAACTCTCTCATTCCATCACAACTACATAATTTACACCAGTGGGAGTGGCTAGCAACGTAAGCCCGTAAAATCTATAACTGCTACAGAAAGAAGGAGTGCTAAAAGGTGCTTGTTGCCCAATGTACTACACGGTGTGTAAACGAGAGAGATGTATGTCTTATTCGTTTTGAGGTCAAAGGATGAAAAGTATGTTCATATAGAAGTTTGAACATTCGAGATCCTGATAGGAGCTGAACAGGTCTCTTCTTTGTGTAACTGGGATTCAGTTTGCCTTTGGTGTTATACAGTGGTGCTCATATTTTGTTTTCTAGTCTGTCATTAGTGATGGAGTTTTTAGTATAGGCTGCTGATAATGAGAAGGGTGTTGAACTACAGCTGAGAGAGAATTCCTATCTTATTGCAGACTTGGTAGAATGTGAGAGGAAAGGGGATATTTTTGTGCCTAGAAAAGTGGGGGATTGTTTTTTTACGTGAGTATAAGATGGTGGAAGCTTTGTAGGGGTCTAAACAGGCACTGAGATACTTGAAAGAGGAGACTTGCTCTAACGGGTGGTTGTTGTGATCACACATTTTTAAAGTTTTCATTAATCTGTTGAGTTTTTATTTAGAAGCCAAAAAAAAGTATAGATGCATTTTTGGATGCACTTAGTATGAGGTTTTTAGTAGTAATCCATTCAGTGAGGTGAATGGAGTCAGATTGTAGATTGTGGTGAAAAATACATACGGATTAGCTGGAACAGTAGAGGAACATCTCATCTGCAAAGAGGAGGAAAAGAAAGTAAGGAAGAACTAGTGGACGTTTATTGATGTACATCATAGAGAACTAGAGGATGGCAAGACTAGATCCTTGAGGTATACATCTGAGTAGTGGAGAGAAGAGAGAGTTACAGGAGTTATAACTAAATCAGATATGGTGGTTAGTCATATAATTTTGGAACAAAGTGATGCATCAGGGCTAATGCTTAGTTCTGAAAGGTGGATTATAAGAGAAGTGATTGACTAAGTCTAAGGCTCTGGTGAGGTCTATAAAAATTGTATTCGAATGCATGCCTTCGATGAAATTCTCATGTCAGTGGACAGAAACAATATGGCTGTGGCCATGATCTTCCCTGATGAGAAGCCTTGTTTCTGTAAGAGAAGGCAGTATTTAATAATTTGTTCCTATGAGCTGAGGATAGACAATTTTCTCAAAAATTCTGCAAAACTTGGAAGGATGGAAATGAGGCAATAGTGTAGTTATTTTATTTTAGTTTAGTTTAGTTTATTTTTTTTTTTTGTGCAGTGGTTTTATTATGACAGATTTATATATATTAGGCATGATGTTGGTAATAAAACAAAGATTAAAGATGTGTTTTAGATGTGTAACAATGAAGTCATAACAGTGGAGTTTGAATCATGGATGTAGGCTGCCTATACCTGGGATACCATTCAGCTGCATTTCTACAAATAAAGGGGTAACATCTTTGGATGAAATCTGCTGGAAATAAAAGATATTGTGGCTGGGATGAGGGACGTTTGTGGGGATGTTTGCATCACATTTGGGGAGGTCATTAAAGCCTCTGTGGAAATCTATCTACAGACAAGACAAAGGAAGAGCGTGTAAAATTGTGAAACAGGTTACATCCTGTGAGTTTATTGACTTCTTTGCAAAGTTTCCTAGAGCTCTAGTTAAGGCATTTTGGAGGAGTATTATAGAATGAGTTTTTTGTCTTTTAATGGCTTTTTTGGCCAGGTTCCTTAGAGTCATATATTTCCATACACAGGTAGAAACCACAATCTCCAAAGCTAAGAATACAGCATCCATGGGACCAGATGACATCCCAGGCTGTGTACTACATGAACTACAAAATGAACTGGCACCTCACCTAAGTGTCATGTTTAATCATAGCCTCACCTCAGGCTTCATGCCCACTGAGTGGCGCACAGCTACAGTTATCCCGCTCCACAAGGGAGGCTCTGCCTTGGATCCCAGGAACTACCGTCCCATCAGTCTGACAAGCCTGATCTGCAAGGACATGGAATGCATTATCATGAAACTTATAAACAAAGACATTGGCAACCTTCAAACACTGGACCCCACCCAGTTTGGGTTTGTGAAGGGCCGATCTTGTCTCCTGAATCTGACTGACTTCTTCAAATCAGTCTCCAGAGCTGTGGACGAGGGTAAGGGGGTCCACACAGCCTATCTGGACCTCGCCAAGGCCTTTGACATCATCCCCCACTCTGGAATCATAGATAAACTTACTAAGCTGGGCATAAATCCCTACGTGACTCAATGGGTTGCCAACTGGCTTACTGACAGAACCCAGACTGTAAAAGTAGACGACTCCAAATCCAGCTCCAGACAAGTGACAAGTGGAGTACCTCAGGGTTCAGTCCTGGGAACACTCTTGTTTGGCATCTACTTCTCTGAAGTACAGGCCAACACTAAGGGACTCTGGCTAACAAAGTTTGCAGATGACTGCAAACTGGGAGCCATTATTGAATCCCCAAATGATGTGGATATTCTACAAAAAGGCCTTACAGAAACAGATGCCTGGTGCCAGAGCCATGGGCTCAAGCTTAATGCCAAGAAATGTATAGTTATCCCATTTGGAGAAAAACATGTACCCATGAATTACCACATAGGTGGCAGGATGCTAAACATCGAAAGTGTGATGAGAGACTTAGGGACACAGGTGGACAGTGGTCTCACTTTCGATAACCACATCGCCACAACAGTCAGGAAATCCTTCTATGTGGCACACCTCATCACTAAGGGCTTTTCATCCAGAAAAAAGGAGGTCATTGTCCCACTGTACTCATCCCTCATTAGACCCATTATAGAGTATAATGCCCTGTTTGGCATGTACCTCACATGACATCTGCAACAGCTGGAAAGGGCACAGAAATACCTCACTAAAAGAATCACAGGCCTAAAGCAGATGCCATATGCTGACCGTCTAAAAAAACTCCAGCTATACTCTGTGGCATATCGTCTACTTAGATGCGATCTCTGCTTAACATACAAGGCTATGTCAAACCCTGAGCTGTTGGACATGCTCCACTTAAAGAAATCCCAATCCCTCAGAGCCACATGCTCCAGGGATCTAAACCTTGTCATCACAATGAACAAAACATGCTGGGGGGGATAGGTTCCTGACCCAGAGACTCCCCATACTATGGAATAGACTGTCCATACATGTCAAGCAGAGCGCCTCATTGGCAATCTTCAAAAGGAACCTTGATGATTGGATGGGAGATAGGAAATTCACCCCGGGGATCATGTCAGTCACTCTGCTAGACAGGGGCCCAGAGAAGTAAATATTGTGGGAAGAAATATCCAGGGAATTGTTATGGCTAGGCTTGCATAGGCCCTAGGGCCGATAGCCTAGTACCACTACCAACCTATGAACCTATGAACCTATATCTGAATGATTTTCTTATACTTGCAGAGTCTTTATAGCAAGTATTCAGAATCTTCTACTCATTCTTAAAATCTTCTCTCTTCCCTTCTTAACTTTTTGTTTTGTTTTGTTTTGTTTTTTTTGTTTTGTTTTTTTTTTTGGGGGGGGGGGGTGATTCTTTCCTGGGAAGAGCTTTTTTTCCTTCCAGAGTAAGTAGAGATGTTGCAAAGATTTTTCCTGAGCTTTTACAGTCAAAGACAAGTATCTGCCAGGAATTTATCAGGATACTGAGGTACATGGCATGCTTCCCCCAAGCAGACTGCACATGAGATAAATGCAGTGCAATCTCTGGACACTCTGGTCACTCTGAACTCAGCATTTCTGCCCCTTATCTTTTCAGATCCCTTTTTGGGGGGCTGGTAGGGATAGAAGTTAAATGATGGGTAGACCTGACTTCTCACAATCCATGTCCCTTTTTCTGCCTTCTGTGCATGTCAAGTCTGGTACAAGACATACTTCAGGCATGGCATGGAGAGAGACTTGCATAGGTGTTAAACTACAAGTTCTGCGGAAATATCAAGACCAATCATAGCACATAAATCATAAGTGATAAATGCTTTAAAAGGCCTAAAACATCTCTGATCTGAAGGACCTTTACAGGTTTTCACAGACAGCACCACATTGATGTTGTACATAAAAATAAATAAATAAAGAAGTAGGTATCACATCTTACCCTACTTACACACTAGTATTATTAGTCTTGAAGTAGCAACTTAGCTAAAAGCTTACTACTCAGGCTCAAAACATTTTCAACAAGTCTTGGAAGTGGACAAGCTTAATAGGACCAGAGCAGATTCTTACAAATGTAAACTTCATGCAGCTGCATCTGCGGCAGCCCCAGGATGAACACCTCAGGTAGTTCTGTCGCCTCCTTTCGTAACTCACGGGTAAAACAGTTGTGTTCCCATTCTTCTTCTCCTTCCCAAAGTAAAGGGTTGCTCATTTAGGGTCTTCCACTGAAATTTAGGTTTCTGAAGATGGTGGACGTCAAACGTTATGGTTGTGATGTCTTTTTTAAATGGGGTTATCCTGTTTCAAATGCGCCAATGACCATTCAAAGGCTTCCTGGCAGACTGGATTTGCTGGAATGATATACTCCAACTTGAAAACGTGTTAGCTGAATGACATAATAGCATTTTGATTCCTTTATTCAACTTTTTACTGATGGACAGCAGCTATTAAAGTAGTATAAAAGACCAGCTGCTAGAAAATTGTATGTGTAAGTGGGAAACACTTTTTAGCTGGTGCACGTTCAAGAACCTGGACCATCTTAAGTCCCACTTGCCTCAGGTTCTTGATTGTGAGTTGCTGTCCTGCAGTTTTAACACCTCTATCAAGTTCCATTTGTTGGGCTTATCTGCCCTTGGATCCCCCTTTTTTCATATGCCCAAATTAAGCATTTCTTGAAATTGGTTTTGCATATCCGTCCACCTGGAAAACAGACATATCCTCCTTGGGATCTTAATTTTTCTTCTTGAAAAACTTACTGTTTCCTTTTAAAGCAAATCATCAGGCTGATTTACTCTTAACTTGGAAGTCTGTTTTACCCCTTTCTCTGACTTCTGCTGGCAGAGTATCTAGGGTACAAGCTCTTACGGTAAGTCAGCCCTACCTCATATTTCACAAGGACAGCATTTCTTTGAGAATTAACACATCCTTATGTTTGAAGTGGTCTCAGAGTTTACTTTGAACCATTCTATTAATTAACCTTTGTTTTCCTGACACCAAAACAAGGGGCGGGATTCTTCACTCAGGAATTACTGAGAGAAGAAGTTGGAAGGTTTGCCAAACAATGTATTAGGAATTGTGGGCACAGATTAAAATTTGAGGAAAGAAGGAGGCTATGGTACAGCAAAAATAAGTATCCCACAGGTAGTAGGAAAAGGCATGTACAAGGCCACAGTACATGATCTTAGTCACCTGCTGTGAGCTCAAATTACCTTTGACACTTTAGGAAAGAGAGGTGTGCAGTGGAAGGGGAGATGAGTTGAAGGACTACAACTCAAGTATAACATAAGACCTGAAAATTAGCCACTTTAGAAAGAAAAAGCAGTAACATGCACTTAGAAAGACTTATCTGGGAGATTACTCCTGTTTGTCTTTTAAGTAGTCATCGAACTGCAAGAAACAGTAATTAAATCTGACTGGCTGAAATAAATCAGGGTATGTCAAAACACATGTAAATTCAATGCAGTGCAGTGAAAGGAGCTTTGGAGCTAAGATGTATATGTGATGTAATATTTTAAAGCCAAACACTACACTGTGGGATACCTAGAGGTAGACTAAAAAAAAATCAAAATCTCAAGATGCTGGACCTCATGTGGGTAGGCTGTGGTAGTAGTGTTAAAATGTAGGAAACATCAAGATGTGATGAAGTAAACTTGTTTTTTTTTCAGTCTGTGGGTACAGTTCTCCTTTAAATCAGAATACAAATCATTCTCATTCATCATAACACTAAAGACTGATGCTTCTTCCGATACCTCAGTATTCGGAGATTATGCCAAGGATAATCTACTAAAACTGAGTGATGACCTAGCTAAATTCAAAATCCCTTTCTAACTTGACAATACCAATGCTTATACAGAGTCATTTACTGTCAAATTATATGCATGTGTAAATAGTACCATAGACACAGTTGTCCCCCTTTGAAGTAAATTAAATACAATGCCAAATTTAAAAATAAACCAGTTATGCAGGCTCTATAATAAAATAAAAAAAATCATTGCAGACAAAATAAGTGTGATGTAAAAAATTATCTTTCTAAACTTAACAGGGAACTCTGACCCTGATCAAATCAACCGAAGCCAGATATGAGGTAAAAATAGCCAGCTAGGCAGAGGATAACAGTACAGCCCTTTTCACCTGTGTTAGAAACCTCAGGAATAATACTCAGCACTGAACAGAGTTAATAGTGAATGATATCACATACTCAGATCCAGAGGACATAGCCAATCTACTGGTAGACAGGTTTAGCTCAATTTTACCCCCTCTCCCCTCCTATATTCCCAGAGAACATAACTATATCTGCATCCCCCCCTCAACTCCCCAAAGGTCAAGTCCTCAAGGCACTATCCAAGGACAAGAACACTGCTTCCATGGGACTGACTAACATACTGGGCTGTCTACTATCCATCCGGAAAGAGAATTTGTCAGACTGTCTTCAGAGGCTATTCAATATCAGCCACCAATCAGGCTTGGTGCTGGATGAGTGTAGGACAGCAACAGTCATCCCCTTGACCAGTGGTGGGATGTCAATGGACCCAGGTAATTATAGATCCACAAGCCCTGACCAGCTTCGAATATAATGCTATGGAAAGGATCGTTATGGGATTAATAAATAAGGATGTGGGTATCCCACAAACTCTCAACTCAAACCAGTTTGATCCTGCCTACTTAACCTGGTGGAAGTCTTCAAGGAGGCTACTGAAGAAATGAATTAGGACAAATCAGTACACACCATATATCTAGACCTCAGAGTGGCATTCAACACCACCCCACACTTGGACATCATAGCTAAACCCAAACTCTACCAACAAAATGTAAATCCCTGTGTAACTCATTTGTTAGTTAATTGGCTTGAAAATAAAATCCAGGAAATTAGGGTAGGTGGCTGTACCCTAGCATTCAGTCCTTGAGCCATTTTTCTTTCCATTTAATTCTCAGATGTCAAAGGAAATGTTAAGGGTTTATGGATGACCAAGTTTGCAGATGACTGTAAGCTTGGTGCCATAATTAACTCACCAGAGGACTCCAAGATCCTCCAAGAAAACCTTTCCAAAACAAATCACTAGTGACAAAACCATGAACTAAAACTAAATGCCAAGAAATGTATAATAGTATCCTTTAGAAATCATGACTTCATTTGTAACTTTTAAATTGACAGCATTCCTTGAAAGTTGATCCTGTAGTCAGGAATCTGGGAATTTATATAAACAACAAACTGTCCTTTATTCACCATGTATCACATATTATAAGGAATTACTTTTTCATCACAAAGCTTATATCTAAAGATATGGCATCCAGGTCAAAGGATGTAGTCATTCCACTGTACCTCGCTGCCAATAGGCTGAACGTTGAGTATAACATCTTTTTTTGGTATGTACCTATCCAAACACTTGTCACAACTGGAAAAAATGCAATACCTTTTTACTAAAAAAATCAAGGGCCTAAATCATAAAAACTGTGCAGACCATATGAAAGCCCTGCCCCTCTTTTCAGTATCATACAGGCTGCTAAGAGGTGACCTTTAACTTGCATAGAGAGCCTTGGCAGACCCTATCCTTTGTGACCTATTATACATAGCTTCATCACCCACTCAAAGGATCTCAGTCTCTTTTCCTGCATAACTAGGATAAGTTTTATCTTGCATGCATCAAGGTTATTGTCCAATACATTTGTAGTAGCGTGTCAACATTCACATTATCAAAGTTTTGTGGCTGAAACTTTGACAGCTGTCATTTGAGTGTTTCAGAGATAATCAACACACCCATATATTCATCCATATGGGTAACCTTAAAATGCTTAAAAGTGCTCTAAAGTGAGTTAGGACAACAGCTGTTTAGTCACATTTGGTCAACTACACATATGACCAACAGGTCTGTGAGATCAAACAATTTTCAGGATTGGGGAATATGCCGTCTTCAATTTGGTGAAATCTCAGAGTTAATGCATATACCATTAATCCTAGGATTTCTCTTCCTAATCCTCACATACCTAACAAACATCACATCATTAAATACAAACACATCACTAGAAAACACATAATTCCACATAACACTTTCTCAAACAAATATACACTCACACATTTTCTTTCCTATCTCTTCTACATTATTTAAAGACAGCTTAATCCTATACATTTGTAAGTCTTACACAACACCATCTTACACTAGAAATACATAATTTAGATCCAACATAGACACAGTGTACACAATTAAACACATACTGTTTATCCCTTCTTAAAAATCTACTTATATCTGGAGACATACACCCAAACCCTGGACCACAAAACTCTCTACTCTCTGCTAGGCAAATCTCTGCCCTATTGATTCTGAATGTCAACATCAGAAGTGTCTCTAACAAACTTTCTGACCTACATGCATTTATAGCTCACTACTCCCCTGACATGCTAAACATTACCAAGACGTTTACCTAGTACCCAAAATGAGGAAATTCTCCCACCAGGATATAATATCCTAAGACTGGATATAGTGGGCAAAAAGGGAGGTGGAGTTGCTATTCTCTACAAAAATACAGTCAACATCAAACCTCTACAAACCCCCATACCTAAATTTCAAAATGCCGAAATCTTAGGTTCAACCCTAACTATAAATGGCACAAAAACTATCATAATTCTCTGCTGTTATATTCCCCCAGGTAATAACTCTCCCATCATTGAAGAAATGTTACAATGGGCCACAGATAATCTCCCCCAAGAAACCCTCTTACTAGGTGACCTGAACACTGATTGGTCAGCCTGTACCGCTAACAACCCGACTAACCATATTAATCTTTACAGTTTTACCCAACTTATCCATGAACCCACTAGAATTAACAACAAAAAAAACACAAGCAGTCTATCCTAGATTGGACACTGGTTAACTGCCCCAAACAAAACTATCAGACAGGACATTGTAGTTTATTTGCTGTTTGGCAGTTTTTCCATCTCTTTCAAATTTCTGGTTTAAAAGCCAGCATTTGCACATGTTTCCCACCTTTCCTGCAACTAGTCTAGTCCAGATACAGATTTGCTGTATCCAAGACTGTTTGTAAGCTTCTGAGCCCCCCAAGCCTTCAGTGTTGGAGGGAAGCCTTCTAGCTTATCAGTGGGAGTCGTAAGCACTAGGTAGCCTATCTACCACAAGAGTGGTTTCTGGCCCAGAAATTGTAGTTTATTGACCTTTTGGGCAGTTTTTCCATCTCTTTCAACTTTCTGGTTTAAAAGCCTGTGTTTGCGATTGTTTCCCACCTTTTCTGTAACTAGTCTAGTCCAGATACAGATTTGCTGTACCCAGGACTGTTTGTAAGCTTCTGAGCCCCCCAAACCTTTCTGTGTTTGAGAGAAGCATTCTAGTGTATCAGTGGGAGTGGTAAGCACTAGGTAGCCTATCTACCACAAGATCCAGGTACAGATTCTTGGTTTTACCACTTGAATTTGGTTATTCGTGCTCAGCACTTGTTCAGAACTTGTTGTTGGCACTAAATAAGCTACAAATTACTACAGCACTCAACCTTCATCTTTACCTAGAGGAAAACAGTTTTTGTACTTACTTTCCACACTTGCTTAGAGAAAAACATCTCTTATACTCACTTTCCTCACTTGTCTAGAGGAAAGTAGTTTTTTATTCAGGCATGTCTAAGGGTCAGCTCCCAGTGTTCTCTCCTGCCTATCTGATGAATTTGGGCATCTTGGGGCAATGTAGCAATTGCCTCATGTACACAGACAACCTTCTCCTCCTACCACCCAACACTACAACTTGTGAGAGATGCACTTATCTAGCCAAACTGGAGGTAAAGCTCTCTCCAACCAAGACTGAACTTGACAGTCAAGAGGAGATGGTAAACACTTGCACCACACCACACTCATCACATAGTCCCACTAAACCTACACCACCAAAGTCCACACATAGAAACACAAAAACATTCATGGAGGCTCTCAATAATAATCTGCTCAAGCAACAGAGACCTCCAAAGCAGAAACGCAAGCAACCTCCACCCCCAACAAAACCCAAATGATACATAGCCCACAGACTCAGTGTGCCAATAAACCACAGGCCATAAGCAAAACAACATACCCAACACACTAGTCATAGGTGACTCTATAGTCAGCCATACTGATGTCCCACTCACCAGTCTAAACAAGGAGAAGGTTACTGCCAGCTGCCTGTCAGGTGACAGGATCCGCCACATAACCCACGCACTCAGGTCACTCCACAACAAGTACAAATATGACTCTGTCATTGTCCATGTTGGTGTGAACGACCTGAGACGTACCTCCCTGGACTAAATGAAAAGAGACATGGAAGAGCTCTCCGATCTTGTAGCACAGGCAGGTATGACCCTAGCCCTGAGCAGCATCCTGCCATCGCCCAGAATGATACCATGGTACAAGGACAAAATGATTGACTTCAACAATTGGCTAAGCTTCTGGTGTCATTCTAAGGGGATCCAGTATCCGTCTGCCTGGGATGACATGGTCGACAGACCATGATGCTTAGACAGAGATGGTCTGCACCTGTCGCCCCTGAGATTCCGGATATGGGCTAAGGGTCTTGCCGCCCCTATAGTGCCTTTTTTAGGCAATGTTCAAATGACAAATTCACCACCATAACAGGAACAGGCACACAAAAACTGAGAGTAATGCTACTCAATGCTAGAAGTCTAAATCTCAAAATGCACTCACTCGAGGCACTCCTCAAAATGGAGAACATCGATATCTGTGCAGTGACTGAGACCTGATTCAAGGCTCTAGAGAGCACCCCTGCATTACCAGGCTATAACTCATACCACACGTTTCGACCATCTAACCTGGACCAGAACACCAAAGGTGGAGGTGTGTCCATATTCATTAAGGATGTCCACACCTCCAGGCTAGTTGCGCAGCATAATGAATCCGAGGTTACCCAAGTGCAACTAACTATGGGCAAAACTGCAATCCAAATTGTAGCTTGCTACAGATCCCCTACCATGCCCCAGGATTCCCACTCCTCTTTTCTTGATATACTGGAAAATATTAGGGTTCAACCAAACACCCTAATAATGGGTGATTTCAACTACCCCACCATTAACTGGGAAAACTACTCATGTACCAACTCCTTCGTTCAATGCTTTCTGGAATTCATAAATTCAGATTCCCTGGATCAACTTATCCAATCCCACCAGGGGCAACAATATCCTAGACCTAGTCATTACCAACATGAGTGACCGGTGTTCCACACCTGAAGTCAACTCCTCATTGGTCTGATCCAACCATTAGCTAATCATCCTAGATATCTGCATCCTATCCCCACCCACCATTAAGGAAACCACAGTAAAAATTTTCTCCAAAGCCAACTTCATGCTTCTTAAGACAGAAGTGTCGAACTTCATGACACCCATGCAGATGGACAATACAGTTATGACTGCTAAATCCTACACAAATGCACTCTATAAGCACTTACACAAGTGCATGGATCGTGCTATTCCAAACAGAACCAAGATGCTATCCTCCAAAAAAAGGAAGCCAATCTGGTGGTGCCCTGCCATAAACAAACTCTACAACAGAAGGAAGAAACTTGCAAAAGAGAGTAAAATCCCATGAGTGGAGGAGCTCCCTGGTCAGCCTCAGTAAAAAGCTGAGATCCCTTATAAGATCCTCCAAAGCTAGCTATGAAAACAAAATTGCCACTGATTCTAAGGGCAACCACAAAGCATTCTATAGTTATGTCAAGAATCTCAATGGCAACACCCAGATCTGCTCTGAGTTACAGCACAACTGCATGAAAATTACAGAACCAACTGATATTGCCAACATCTTGGCAGCTATGTTCAGTGCTAATTTTATCCCCCCCCCCATCCCTTAAAGGGCCCATATCTATATAGGAAGAATGCAGAGTCCCTGTAATCACATCTATGCAGGTAAAAGCTGCACTCTCTACAACCAAAAACACAGCATCCATGGAACCGGACAACATCCCAGGCTGCGTTTTACATTATCTTCAGAATGAACTGGCTCCCCACCTAAGCACCATGTTCAATCATAGTCTCACGTCAGGCTTTGTGCCCACTGAATAGTGCACAGCAACAGTTATCCCACTCCACAAAGGGGGAGCCACCACTGATCCTGGGAACTATCACCCCATTAGCCTGATAAGCCTGGTCTGCAAAGCCATGGAACGTATCATCATGGAACTTATAAACAAAGACATTGGTAACCTCTAAACTCTGGACCCCACCCAGTCCAGGTTTGTGAAAGGCAGATCATGCCTTCTGAACCTGATCGACTTCTTTGAGGCTGTCACCAAAGCCACAGATGAGGGTAAGGTGGTTCACACAGCCTATCTTGACCTCGCCAAGACTTTCAGCACCATCCCCCATTCTGGAATTATAGCTAAGTTCACTAAACTAGGTATAAATCCCTACATCCCAAGATGGGTTGCCAACTAACTCATTGACAGAACCCACACTGTAAAAGTTGCAGACTCCAAATCTGACAGCAAACCATTGACAAATGGAGTGCCACAGGGTTCAGTCTTGGGACCTCTCCTGTTTGGTATCTACTTCTCTGAAGTACAGGCTAACACAGAAGGCCTCTGGCTAACTAAGTTCACAGATGACTGCAAACTAGGAGCAACAGTCAAGTCCCCAAATGATGTGGACATCCTACAGAAGGGCCTTACTGAGACAGATGCCTGGTGTCAGAGGCATGGCATCAAGCTCAATGCCAAAAAGTGCATTGTCATCCCCTTTGGTAAAAACTCTGTACCCATAAACTACCACATAAATGGCAGTCTACTTAATGCCAAATGTGTGATAAGACACATTGGGACCCAGGTGGACAGTAGTCTCTCCTTTGATAATCACATCGCCACAGTAGTCAGGAAATCCTTCTATGTGGCACACCTCGTCACAAAAGGCTTCTCATCCAGGAAAAAAAGAGGTCATTGTTCCCCTCTACTCGGCAGTCATTAGACCCATTATAGAGTACAATGCCCCTTTTGGAATGTACCTCACAAGACATCTGCATCAGCTAGAAAGGCCACAGAAGTACCTTACAAAGAGGATTACTGGCCTCAAACAGATACCCTACACTGACCATCTCAAAAAACTCCAGCTTTGCTCTGTAGCATATCTCCTACTCCAAGGAGATCTCTGCCTAACATATAAAGCTATGTTAAACCCAGAACTGTTGGACATGCTACACCTAAAGAAATCCCAATCCCTCCGAGCTACACACTCTAGGGACCTAAACCTTATCACCACAATAAACAAGACGTGCTGGAGGGATAGATTCCTGTCCCAGAGACTTCCTGTACTCTGGAACAAGCTACCCATCTATGTCAAGCAAAGTTCCTCATTAGCACTCTTCAAGAAAAATCTTTATGAGTGGATAGGAAATAGGAAATACACCCCGGGGATCACTTCTGTGGCTCTGCTCGACAGGGGCACAGGAAATTAACTTTCTTGGGTGGCGTAAGCCAGAAATCCTTGTTGGCTAGGCTTACTTAGGCCCTTGGGCCGATAGCCTAGTACCGACCTATGAACCTATGAACTTATGGATGCCTTCCTGATGGTCTTAGTGACCATCTCCCCAACTTCCTCCTGTGGAAACGTACCAACATAGCCAAACCCATTGTTTTTAGACAAGTCAGAAATGATTGTAAACTAAATATACAAGAACTAAACAGTATTCTAAAACATAGTAACTGGAAACCACTGCAAACCCTAAATCTAGACCAGGACTATGACTACTTCAACAATATTCTCATCAATATCCTTAATAGACAAGCACCAATTAGGACAATAAGAGCCAAGTCAAACTATGCACCATGGCTAACTAGGGAAACTAGCGCCCTTCTAAAGTCAAGGGAGAATTTGGAAGAAATACAATACTAGCCTAGCCAAACAAAGTTACCTACGACTTAGAAATCAGGCCAAGAGACAAACTAAATGTGATAGACAAAAGTACTTCCTCAATATCCAAAACAAACATTCAAAAGATCCCCAAAAGTTTTGGCATGCCATTAACTTTCTCCTAAAACCAGGCAAAACTACCACTCCCACTCCTAACTCCATGAATGACAACAAGGACATTGCCTCCCAATTCAATCACCAGTTCACAGAATCCATCTTAACACTATCCTCCCAACTATCCAAAAACAGCCCTTCATATAACCCAACCAAATGCCTTGACAACATCCCATCCTTTACGCTCTCACTCATTCCCACCTCAACAATTAAAAAACACCTCCTAAAACTGAAACCTACCACCCTTGCCACTGACAGTCTACCAGCCAACTTCCTAAAAATAGCTGCTGAATCCTTATCCTACCCTATTTCTATTCTTATCAATTGCTCCGTACAAGAAGCATATATGATATGTCCCACAGCTATGGAAGGTATCATACATTATTCGATTACATAAAGGCAGAAACTCTTACGAATACTCAAATTATCGCCCCATTGCCATTCTACCCACCTTTTCTAAAATACTAGACAAATGTATACATTCTCAGGTAACACAGTTCCTAAACTCACACCATCTCCTCTCCCCCACACAGCATGGCTTCCGACAGCACCATACCACAACCACCGCTCTGGTCTGTTTCACTAATCTGATCAACCAACATAGAAATAATAATAACTTTGTATATGCAATATTTCTAGACCTCTCCAAAGTATTTGACATGGTTTCACATTCCTCACTACTAGACACCCTGACATCCCTATCATTTGCCCCTTCCGCTATAACCTGGTTTAAAAGCCATCTGTCAAATAGGCAACAATCTGTCCAATGGCAAAGTGTACTATCCCCCCTTACTCCCAACTACCATAGGTGTACAACAATGATCCATATTAGGCCCACTTCTTTTCTCCATATTTACCAAGCATCTCCATACCACCACACAGCATGCTTCACTTATACAATACGCTGATGATTCAACTCTTATCTGTTCAGCTCCATCACTTCCCACCCTTCGACAACTCACCCAGGAATCCTTTAGCTCTGTGGAAAGTTGGATCACAAAGATCCAACTTATCCTAAACCCTAATAAAACCAAATTACTACTTTTCACCCCCAACACAACCATTTCCACCCCTCTATCCTTCACTATTTCCTCCAAAAATGGCACTATTATCTCTCATAGGTTCATAGGTAGATACTAGGCTATCTGCCCTAGGGCATTTACAAGCCTAGCCAGAGTGTGTTTGCTTTCGCCACCCTTTTATATTAGATTACTGTGCCCCAGTATAGTAGGTCACAGAAGATAGCCCATTTAAGGTTAGTTTAAAGTGCCCCTGTCTAGCAGTGACACAGGGGAGATCCCAGGGGTAAATCTACGGTCTCCCATCCAATCGTCAAGATTCTTCTTGAAGATGGTCATTGAGGGGCTCTGCCTAACATGGATTGGGATTTTGTTCCAGAGTGAGGGGAGCCTCTAGGATATGAATATGTCTCTCCAGCATGTCCTATTTATTTCTGTGCTGAGGTTTAAGTCACTGGAGCATGTAGCTCTAAGGGATTTGGATTTCCTGAGGTGGAGCATGTCCATTAATTCTGGGTTGGACATGGCTTTATACGTCAGGCACAGATTGCCTCTGAGTAGGCGGTAAGCAATTGAGAAGAGCTGGAGTTTCTTTAGTCTAACTGCATAGGGCATCTGCTCGAGTCCCTTAATCCTCTTGGTGAGGTACTTTTGGGGTCTTTCTAGTTGTTGCAGGTGTCGGGTAAGGTACATCCCAAATGGGGCATTGTATTCAATTATGGGCCTAATTAGTGATGAGTAGAGGGGCGCAATGACCTCTCTTGATCTAGATGTGAACCCTTTCATGATAAGGTGGGCTATATAGAAGGTCCTTCTAACCACTTTGGCAATGTGATTGTCAAAGGAAAGATTACTATCTCCTTGGGTCCCCAGATCCCTAATTACTTCTTTCGTACTTAATGGATTACCACCTATGTGGTAATTTGTGGGCACTTTGTTTTTCCCCAAAGGGGATGACTATGCACTTTTTGGCATTTAGCTTCAGGCCATGGCTCTGGCACCAGTTATCTGTCTCTGTGAGACCATTTTGGAGGATGCTTGTGTCAGTTGGCGAGTCGATTATGGCCCCCACTTTGCAGTCATCTGCGAACTTGGTCAGCCAAAGTAATCCTGTGTTAGCCTGTACCTCAGAGAAATATATACCGAACAAGATAGGTCCCAGGACTGAGCCTTGTGGGACGCCACTTGTAACTGATTTAGAGTCTGACATGGCACCTGCAATTCTGACCATGTGGGTTCTATCCTTAAGCCAGTTTGTAACCCATCTTGTGACATAGGGGTTGATATTTAAGCTGGTGAGCTTGTTTATGATGCATGAGTGGGGTATTGTGTTGAAGGCTTTTGTGAGGTCAAGGTAGGCTGTGTGGGCTACCTTCCCTTCATCTATGGCCTTGGTGACTGTTTCAAAGAAGTCGACCAGGTTCAAGAGGCAAGATCTGCCCTTAACAAAGCCGAATTGGGTAGGATCCAGTATTTGGAGGTTCCCAATGTCTTTGTTTATGAGTTCCATGATGATACGCTCCATAGCTTTGCAGACCAGACTAGTAAGGCTTATAGAGCGAAAATTACCAGGGTCCGTTGTGGCACCACCTTTATGGAGTGGGACCACTGTTGCTGTACGCCATTCTTTGGGTACATATCCTGTTGTAAGGCTGAGACTGAACAGTGATTTTAAGTGAGGGTTCAGTTCTTCTTGGAGCTCGTGTAAAACGCAGCCCAGGACACCGTCCAGTCCCATAGATGCTGTGTTTTTTGCTTTGGAGAGGGCGGCTCTCACCTGTGCATCTGTGATGTCAGGGGGGCTACACTTTGTTGGAATAGTCATTTGCACGCACTGAACCTGTCTGCCAGGATGTTGGCAATGTCTGTGGGTTCAGTGTATTTTTTGTCATTTTGCACTAACTCAGAGCATATCTGGGAGTTTCCACCCAAGTTCCTGACATAACTAAAGAAGGCCTTATGATTATCTTTAGCGTCTTGTGCAATTTTTCTTTCGAAGCTAGCCTTGGATGCTTTTATGAGGGATTGTAGTTTCTTGCTAGTACTGATCAGAGTTGCCTTCCCTTTTTGGGATTTTGCTCTATCCTGTAGTAACTTCCTCCTTCTGTTGTATAGCCTATTTATGGCTGGGGTCCACCAGACAGGTCTCCTGCCTTTGGAGGAGTGTGTCTTGGTTTTGTTTGGGATAGCACGATTTATGCATTCCTGTAAGTATCCATAGAATGCATTTGTAAGGGATTCTGTGGTTTGGGTCATAATTTCCACTGGCCCGGGGGCTTTGTAGGATTCCATCTCAGTTCTGAGAAGTGTGAAGTTTGCTTTCGAGAAGTTTTTGACCGTGGTTTCCCTTGCTGGGGGTGAGGACGGGATATGGACATCCATAGTGATTAATTTATGGTCAGATCTTACTAAAGAAGGGTATACCTCAGGTATAGAACATAGAGTACCCATGTTGGTGATAATCAGGTCCAATATGTTTTCCCCTCTTGTGAGAGTGGTGACCAGTTGTTCCATAGCATTTGAGTTTATAAATTCTAGGAACTGTTGGGCGAGGGTGTTGGGGCTTGAGTAGTGCTCCCAGTCTATGTTTGGGTAGTCGAAATCACCCAATATAATGGTGTTTGGAGAGACCTTCATATTCTCCAGTGTCTTCAGGAAAGCCGAGTGGGGTTCCTGAGTTTGGGAGGGAGGTCTGTAGCAGGCTACAAACTGGAAGACAGTTTTGCCCACTTAGTTTCACATGGATGGTCTCAGATGCTTCTTACAGTGCCACTAACCTGGAGGTATGGGTATCTTTGATGAATATGGATACTCCCCCTCCTCTTGTGGTTCGGTCCAAGTTTTGAGGCCGAAAAGCGTGGTATGAGGTATAACCTGGTAGTGCTGGGGTGCTCTTGAGAGCCTTGAACCAGGTTTCTGTTACTGCACAGATATCGATATTCTCCATACTGAGGAGAGCCTCGAGTGCATGCATCTTGAGGTTTAGACTTCTGGCGTTGAGCAGCATTACCCTTAGTTTCTTTTTCCTTGTGTTGTCTAAGGAGGTGGGTTTGTCTTTTGAGCCTTGCCTAAAAAAGGGACTATGGGGGTGGCAAGAGCCTTTGCCAGTATTCGAAAATCCAGGGGTGACAGGTGCAAGCCATCCCTAGCGAAGCAACGTGGCTTGTCGAGCATGTCATCCCAGGCTGACAGATACTGGATCCCCTTTGAGGGACACCAATACTTTAGCCAGTTGTTGAAATTGATCATTTTGTCTTTATACTGCGGTATCATTCTTGATGAGGGTAAGATGCTACTCAAGGTCAGGGTCATACCAGCCTGGGCTACATGATCAGAGAGCTCCTCTATGTCTCTTTTCATGTAATCCAGGGAGGTACATCTCAGGTCATTCAAACCAGCATGGACAATGATGGAGTCATATTTGTACTTGCTTTGGAATGACCTGAGTGCTTGTGTTATGTGGCGGATCCTGGCACCCGACAGGCAGCTTACAGTGACCTTCTTCTTGTTCAGCCTGGTGAGAGGGACGTCAGTGTGTCTGACAATAGAGTCACCTATTACAAGTGTATTAGGTGTGTTGTTTAGCCTTAAGGGCTGTGACTGTGTGGCACACTGACTTTGTGGACTATGTGATACGTGGGTATAGTTGTGGGGTAGCGGTTGCTTGGATGTCTGCTTTGGAGGTCTCTGTTGCTTGGGCAGATTTTTAATTAGAGCCTCCGAGTACATCCCTCTGACCATACCAAACTCCTAGGTGTTGAAATTGATAAAAATCTACACTTCGATGTCCACATTTCACAAACTATCAAAAAAGTCCATAAAAAAAGTGGGAACACAATATAGGCACAGGAAATCCCTCTCGAAATAAGTGCGGATTACCCTAGCCCAAACTCACCTCTTGTCTACCCTAAAGTATGCTGCTCCAATTCTTACCCAGCTTAGAAAACTTGACTTTGCCAGACTCGAATCATGTTATAATAAAATAACCAAGTTTGCAAACAACTCCACCTTTAGAACCCACCATTGCTAGGCTCTAAGAGAACTGCAATGGCTGGAACTTCCCCAGCTACTAACCTATCACCAATTAGTCATTGCCTACAATGTGGTAACACATCCAGAAAAAAAACCTGCACTAGGCCAACTTCTCACCCACTATAATATAAATCTTCCTCTCCGATCTTCTGACAAACCCCTCCTCTGTATCTCTAGGGCTAACAATACTACAGGAAAAGCACTGTTCTCCCACTCCATCGCTAGAACCAGGAATAATCTTCCTCCTGCTCTGATTTCTGCCCCTACCTCTTCTCATTTTAAAAACTCACTGAGAACACACTTAAAGAATAAGTGACTATGCCCATGTATTACATAAGTCCTCAAATTATTCCACTTATGTACCTCACTTCCTACTATACCTACTGTAATATATATTACATTCTAGGTCTTCTCCTAATGCTGATTGAATTTGTATACTTATTCTGTTATTAACCATGTGTAACTATTTTTTCCTGTGTGTGTGTGTGTGTGTGTGTATATAGATATATATATATATATATATATATATATATATATATATATATATATATATATATATATATATATATCTGTAGGTCCTGTTATGACTTCTGCTGTATACTGTATTTTAATATATTGTTTGAAAATTCTCTGTATGCTGTATTTTTACATATTGTGTAAAATTTTACTTATTGTGGAGCTTTTTTCCCCGGGCCTCTGCTGAAAATGGACCTGTGTCCAGTCAGACCATCCCGGTTAACAAATGTAAAATAAAATAAATAAATAAATAATTAGAAGGGATGTGGGGGGTGTTGCATGTCTTGTGTACATAAATGAGACATTGAGACATGGAATGTATTCAAGTCATTTATTGTAGATAAACACATCAGCAGCTGGTATATATATTTTGAGCTTCATATGCTAGATGACTAATGCATTACTTCAAACACACTAGCATGTGCAACTCCATTCAAGCTAGCACTCACACTGAATGACTATGTAAAATGGCACTGATCTCATATGTGCTCAGCAACTTATATGCACGTGCTATCTGACTACAGTGGCAGACTAGGTTTAATAAACACACTGATCTACAGGGGGATGTTTGTAGATTTTGTATGTGCTGAGGCTTTTTCTTGGTGCATGCAGCAGCATGTCACCTTTTGTGTTTTCAACCTTATGCAGTCAATATTTTTGTTGTTGACATTAAGCTGTGGAACTTTAACAGTATGGAGATTGGGGGGGGGTTGAATGAACACTAGACACCAAGGATAGGAGGTGCAAAGGATTTGGGAACAGGTATGGGAACTGTGGTACATGTGCATGTGTGTATATGTGTGTGCACGAGAGCGCGCGCGCGCGCGTGTGTGTGTGTGTGTGTGTGTGTGTGTGTGTGTGTGTGTGTGTACGAGTGTGTGTGTGTATTTGAATGTATACACGGGTGTGTGTGGGAGAGTGACTGAGGGAAGATAAATGCCTAGGAATAAGCAATGTAGCTGCAGCAATTAACTACAGAGAAGTCCTGATCAGTTACTGTAGTTAACTGCAATTCAGAGATATGTAAATTAGCTGATAATGAGGCCTTTCCTCATCACAGCAAAAATGTATCTGAATCTCAGAATAAGCACATCCTGGGAACAAGGCATTTTCAGCACTCTTGCTAGGCCTTATCATGAATCTATGGGGATATTTCTCACCTCTGGTAGCAGTTACAGTAGGGTAGCTCCAAAACCTGAGTGTTGCATTCTGGCATCGCTATGTCTACACCTGCTACTGTAATGGATTATGTAGCACTTATCTCACTGTCGTTGGTATGTACTTCATACATGTGCTGGAGCTACAGACTTAAATGGAACAACTCAGATGTCTATTTACTAATTTAATCACATTAAAATGCCTGTAAAGATGCATTCTTGTAAAAAAGCTTTGTTCACTAATTTTTTTTGTGCAACTAATGCACTGGCTAACGAATACTAGTCTTCCTGTATAATTGTTTAACATCCACTAGTTACTGTAGTTTTTATTTCTGTTGTAGAAGTTGCATCTGTGTTTCCTAATTTAAATGTGCTTTTACTAGTAAATACATTTTTCCAGTTGTTGCTAGGAGGGACGTTTAACTAATGGTAGCTAATGGAAGCTAAAGGGGTACTTTTAATCTACATGCAAAGGTCTTTGAGAACATTTATAAATGTAGAAGGATTCTATATTGCTTATATTTACTTTACATTACTCTGGTATTTTATTACGGGCTATACTGGTGCACTATAGTGAGTCTTACGTATTCACGTTTTAAGGCAAGCTACTTGTAGACAAAGCACTGCCTGCTACTAGCAAGCTGTAGATTATCCACAGTGGTAAAGGGTATGACTGAGAGAGAGAGACAGAAAGATTTCAGCATGTACTGTGAAATAGTGGAAAAGGTAGCCACATTTAAGCATTTGACCAGAGCATTGTGCAGTAATAGCTTAAGCAAACCTTGTCAGGTACACTATATTGCAATAGTGAGATATCCAGGCAGAAATGTGGAAAATGTGTAATGTGTATGTGTGTGTGAGTTAAAAATTATAATAAATGCTGCTCCAGTGGCATAGAGAGATAAAGCCTTGACTATGACCCAGACGACCCGGGTTTGGGAGAGAATGACAGGGAGTGATGGGTGTGCCCATTCTGGGGGTGTGGGGTGGATGACTCATGGTTGCTTCTGGCTGAAGATCTTTAGTGAAGACTGGATATGTCACCAGGAGAAGTGGTCAATGGGGTAGCAGCAGGCTTGGTTGAGCTACCGTGGAGGCTGGGCAATATGCCACATACCTACTTTGCACACATCTACCTTGGACCAGAACATAAGACACAAAAAATAGGGGATGGAGAAGGAATAAAGGGCAGGCCAATAAGTAAGCCCACCCCGGACAGAAGATTAGACATACTGAGCCTTATTGCTGTCATTTTGTGACCAGCCCCAGCAATTATAAGTCCGGGGGACAAGGAGTAGCCGGCAGACCCTGTGCAGAAGGGACATAAGCACGAGGCTGGTGATCACGATGCATAGGAGGGAGAGCAAAAAAAATTACAATAAATAATGGCTGCAGAAACAACTTTATAGGAAGTTAGCCACTGCATTATCTGTACAAAAGAGTTTAGTGACAGCAGTGATGATTCTGCAGTACACATTTTTATTTATTTTATTTTACATTTGTTGACCGGGCTAGTCTAGCTGGATATATCTCCATTTTCAGTAGAGGCCCGGGGAGAAAAGCTCCACATAGAACATAACAGTGATACATACTTTTAATAAGCACAAAGAATACAAGTAAGACAACATTAGTAATAAAACAAATACAAATTGATAATAATAAACTTGGTGATAAAATTCACAAAAAGTAAGGCACACCATCATTAAAAGTCCTGACTAGAGATAGGACAGTTTCAAGGGCTTCTTAATAATTACAAACAGGCTATGCCATATGGCTCCTACTACAATAAGAAATAAAATAAAAAGTGGGAGGAGAAGAAGGAGGAAAGAAAGTAATGTGAGAAGATAGGGAAGAGATAGAAGTCAAGAGAGGAGAGATAAAGAAAGACAAACATGAGGATATGGGAGAGGTAAGAGAGATAGGTCAGAACATAGAGTGACTTAAAGGGAAAGGAAAGGTATATGCTAGATATAAAGCTCAAGGTGAGTTTAAAGGTCAGGAGAGGAGGGGAGAGAAGTTAGTCAGGTGTACTACATGAACAAAGCCAGTGATTTTGGAAGTACAGTTTGATTTGTTGTTTGAAGAGGGGTAGGGATGTGATTAGTGTTATATCCCTAGGTAGTAAATTCCATACTCGGCCTATGGTATTAGTGAATAGTGAGTCACCAGCTAAGTTGTGAGCTTTTATGGGTTTGGTCAAGAATTTAGAAGAGGAGCGAAGGGAGGTAAGATTGTTATAACGGGGTAAAAGCTGTGAAAGAATAGGGGTGTTATCAGGTTGGTACAAAATGTTGTGGGCAATAGAGAGTTGTGTGAGTGTAAGATAGTTTTGTAGTTCTAGCCAGCCTAGAAGTTTCAAATTAAGGCAGTGATGGGTTCTGAAGGGGTTGCCAGTGGCGAAGCAGGCAATGTTATTGTAGCAAGTTGCTAGTTTGTTTAGGTTAGATTTCTTGAGGTTAGTGAAGATAGGAGAGGCATAAAAGAGAGTGGATATAAGATGGGAGTGGGCAATAGTAGCTCTAGCAGCTGGGGTGAGAAATGGTTTGATCCGGTATAAGGATCCCATTTTTCTGTTTACAGATTTGATCACATGTAATGAGCAAGAATCTTGGAGGTCTGTATTGCAAGCCGTGAACCAAGTTACCCATCATGCAGTGCAGTTTTTCATATGAGGATTACATACCCCTTATCATCTTTACTGTAAATGTGCCCAAACTATCAGTGTAGCACATTGTATCAAGAAGAAAAATGCATTCAGAAATGTCCTTCAATCCTTGGTTTAATTGCACAGTTTCCACTTGTACGTCTGTTTTTTTTTTTTCTTTTTTTTTTGCATGCATTACATTTGTAGTAAGCAACAATTAATTCTTTAGGTGTCTGTCCTCATGTATACTGCCTTCTCTTATACATCAGTCGCTGCCAACCTTTCCACCCTCTCTTTAAATGTCCGTACTCCGGTGTACAACTGGTTTGCCCAGTATTGTTGATCTCAACTTTCTTGTGCTGCTTCTTCTTTCTCCCCATTCAAAACAAACAAACAAAGTTCACAAGCTTTGTCATACATTTTCAAAACTCTCACTGTCTTCACCCATTTTACTCACTTGACTCCCTCAGCATAAGAAATAACAATAAATTGCACATAGTACAAATCTGCCTGTCTTAAACTATCTCAACAATACAAGACAGGGAAGAGTAAGCATTCTAAACTCTTTTCTTGCTTATATCTTTTTAAACTCCTTTCATAGGTTAGTACTAGGCTAACTGCTCTTGTGAGCCATTTTAAGCCTAGCCAGTTAACCCCTGGGAGATTCAAACCCTGTATCTTGTGTTTGTAAGGCAAACACCTTAACCATTAGGCCACCCTCCCAACCTTGTTAAGATTGACTAGCCTTGTGCAGTTCAACCCTGGGTGACTATATTTCAGTTAGATGTTTTACTTGCATACTTTCTAAATGGCCAAATCACTTAACAAGAATGTCTGCACAGCACCATTGAAACCAAGAGTTTGTGGCTGATCGATCATTCTTAGTAATTAACAACTGCTCATCTGTCTGAGTACTAAAATTTCAGTGTGATGTTATACATAAACTGTTAATGCTAAATCTTCTGTTGATTTGTGTCACTGTAGAATGTTGTAAATACTGTATAATATACTTAATATGGGGTTCACCTATTAAATGATATTTACTTCAGTGTTACAGAGAATAGTTTCCCTCATGCTTATTGACTGTGAAAATGTATGTAATGTTGGGCATTTCTCTTCAGGCTTCTGCTGAAAAGGGATTTTGTCCAGTCAGACTTTCCTGATAATCAAAGGCAAATAAAATAAAAGCTAAATGAATGCATGCACGTTTACAAAACAAATATGGAAAAACATAGCAAGCAAGCAGTCAGGCACCCCCCCCCCCCCCCACCGCGACACAGCACCAGGATTACATCATTGCTGACATTAGGAAAATCAGTGACTCATCAGGTTATGCACTAACTTCTTTGGAGGATTTTTTGATTGGTTAGGCAAAGAAAGCATGGAACAATAGGGGTGGGGCTACATGGGATGTCAGTGATGGATCTGGAGAGTTGTAAATGGAAAGAATGTGGGTGCACATGCATAATGAGGGCTGTGATGTCATAGAAAGGAAGGAGCAGAGGAAATACTGGTAGGCATGTAAAGTGGTAACCAAAAAGCATTGATGAAAGCAGTAATTAATGTCTGAGGTGCAGTAGTGAAGTACCTTAAACACCTTGGGCAGGGGTTTACTAATACGTTAACTAGTATATGCATACATTCCTTGCTACACCTACTTGCAAAGGGTGAGGTTTCATTGAATGATCTCATTGTGGGGGAGGAGAAAAAAAACTCGGTGTCAGGTCACATACAGAAAGTACCAAGTCTAGAGCAGATCTATCCAATATAGCAAATGTCTCAGGAGTTTTTTTTTCAGTTATCACTTAATAACAAGAGTAAGGAATAAATATATAACTGAGCAGAGTATAGAAATGAGGTGCATTCTCCCTTTCCACATCACAGCACGTATGTCAGAAATAATTTAAAGAAACCTTTAAGTATTTTGCAGTATTTATAGTGTTACCTGCTTAATCTGCATCTGTGTGTGTGTGTGTCTGCAGACTCTGCACGCACACATGCATTCACATTTATGCATTTGTGCACACGTGTGTGTGCACATGCCTGCATGTGTCCATCAGTCTGCATATTTGCATTGTGTGGCTCTGTTCTTGGAATTGATTTCAGAGCCCAGAACTTAACACTATCCACTTGGACTTTGTGTTCAATTGGCCAGCAGATTTTTAACCTGCTACTTAGTGTTGCATCTAATTATTCCATTCCTCTAATTCATGTAGTGTAGTCAGTTTCAAGTTCCACCTTTGAATAATGAAATATATACAGTTTATTACAGCACAGGAACTATTTGCTTAGAACAGAGTATTTCTTGAACAGTTCTGAACTCCCCCCTCGTTTTTCTTGCAGAATATCGACTCTATTGTAGAAATACTGTGCATTTTATGTTTTTACTTTCATTAACCTGAAAGTTGTTTAAACTACTTCCTCTTTCTCCTTTGCTGTATACTGTACCATACGTTTTTCTTAGTCTCCCTTCCCTATACAGTTTTAAGTGTAATACTTTGCAGTTGTCTTATCTGTTTGTGTGACAGTGATAAAACTGTATTTATCTATTTTAAGTGGACACGTACATCCTTTGTCTCACAGCCACAGTTCACGTGTTATTCATGTCATTTTTCTTCCCACTCTCATTTCTGCTCACTTTATACGACAGCTTTCAACCATTTTGGTTTGGTTTGTGTGCTTATATCTCACATCTTCACTATCTGCATACGTTATAGCTCGATGTACATAAAGCAACAACAACTTAGTTAGCAGATCTCTTTTTAATGGGGTTTTTGAATATCAGTATCCTATAGCTCCGTTTGCTACAGCTCCTGAGAATTGTAAATATTTTTCTTGTGTTAGCATGTAGCTGCATTTGTACAGAGTGCAACAAGTAATCCTAATGTGCTGAATCTCAAAGATGTGGCAGAAAGTTATCATACTAGGTTTCACTTTCTGTGGGGGATGAAAGGATTGGTGCTGGGGATGGAACCTCTTCTGCAGAGCACCTGTTTATCACCTCCTGTGTAGCTTTATGTCTAGTTGTAATGAAGAATGAATCAGTGTAAGGCTCTTGTTAGAATCACTTAAGCATCTCTCTTCATTTTGTGCATGTATTTATACATTCACATGTTCCTCTGCATCTGTAGATTACATATATACATAGTATTATCCAGATAATGCATATACATGCAAATGTATATCTCTATTTCATGTGACTTTGGTCTGTGAATATTAATATTCCTCAGCCTCATTCCTGGCCACAGCCACTAGTACAAACATAGTCCATTTAACTGGAAGAATTTACTGATTTGGTGCAAATACAAATTCCCTTTAAACTGTGCATCAGAAATTTTTATCTTGTTAAAATAACTTTTGTTCTTATTGGATCCTTAACTCAAAGCAAGAAATGCTTTTTGCTGGCTTGGTTGCTCCCAGCGAAGATTGATGAAGTAAGAATATGACAGTATATTGCTCATTATTGCAGTATATTGCCTTTTAGAGTCTGCACTTAGTACAAGGATAAAAGTGTTCAGAGAAGGGCTACAGTGTACAACAAATTATATGAGGACTGTCCAAACTAGATCTGGATTAATCAGAACTACATAAAGAAAGGGTAATCAAGAACTACAAAAACAATTTAAAGTTGGAAGAACAAAGACATTGGTTGTTGTTGTTTGTCCTTCGGCTTTTCCCGGTTAGGGGTCACCACAGTGGAACTCACGTCCGCTAATGATTGGCAGTTGGTTTTTATGGTGTCGAGTTGCCAGCCCGACACCCAACCTTCAACGAAGGAACACCCATTCAACGCATGTCTTTCGAACGCCCACTCGACAGCAGGGAGGACATGCAGACTCCACACAGAAGGCACTCCCAACCCAAGAATCGAACGGGAGAACCTCTTGCTGTGAGGCAACAATGCTACCGCTGCACCACTGCGGAATTATGTAATGTGAGGAAATAACCAGGGTCCTGTATGTTTGGAACTATCTTTTCCATGATTACTAAATGCAAAAACAATACAAGAATTTTAAAATACTTGTGACTTCTATGATGCAATGCTAAAAATAGTTCAGAAAGATAGCAGCAGTTCCACTGAAGTTATAAATTCAGTGCTCAAAGTATCCACACAGATTTCCACTGTAATTATCTTAGATTCTGTGCTCATAAACTTTGTATCCCATCAAAAAGATTGATTTTGTAGTTACTATGAGCAGGCATATTTAGTCTTGAAAGTACATTGTTGCAAATATTTAAAAAGTGATAGCTATTTCAGCCTGAAGATACTTTCATAAAATGGTTTTATTGTGAGGTATAGTTACACTGGCAAAGTTATTTGCAAACATTCAACATAAATGTAGACATACCTGTCAACTAGGAGTGTTATGCCATGTTTTCAGCATAGTCAAATTAGAAACACATTCCTTCGGATTCTGCAAGTCCTGCACGGTATGCAGGACTAGTGCAGGAGCTCCAGCAGGCAATATGTCTGTCGTGCGATCCAGAAATAACCTGTAGGGACGTGCATGAGCGCTCCTGCACTACTCCTGCACAGACTCAGTCCCTGTATGAAAATTACCCTATTTGCTAGAGAAATCCATGCAAATGAGATGAATTTACAATCCAGGAAGCTGGAACCCAGCCATGCAGGACTAGTGTAATCTGCAGAAATGTACTCCGCCAGTAATGAAGTACATTTCTGCAAATTACAAAACGGAGCCATGACAGCTCCAAATAAAGGGTGGATATCATGTAGAAAGCATGCCAATAGCCAACTATAAGGCCATTGGCATGGAAAACATTTTCAAAAATAGAAAAAATCAACTTTTAATTTTTTCAGCCGATCTCGGCTGTTTAAGCGTAGGGCAGCAGTGCACAAATGGGATCAGGCAGAAAATAAGAAAAAAAACATAAAATAAGCATTCTAACCAAAATCGCTATTTTGCCATTATACTCAATGACAGGCAGAAGACAAGACAACATGGCCAGTGAATAGTGGTTGCTAAGGGGGGAGGCTCAGTGTGGGACATGTAACTATGCATTAGCAGGCAATCCTATGCAAATGAAGGGAATAATACTGAATCTCAGATTTCCCCTGCATGCTACTCAGCACCCAACAGTGTAAGAGCAGGAATAGCTTGGTGCAAGCCTAGGAGTTAGCTGACATCAAAGGGGTGTGTCAGGCATACTGTAAGCATATTGGAGCCATGTGGCTTGAGTTTGCTCCTAGCTTAGCAGAGCTAAGCAAGGGGGTGTGTCTGAGGTTGCCTAGCACTCTGTACATTGCCTAAGCGGGTGTGCTCGCTGCGCACTGGGTTTTAAAAGAAAAATAAATAAAGTAAACCAGGAAATAGCAGCTATGTGCACATTTGAGCACTGTGTTTGTGCGGCACACCCCCAGGCTTAAACAGGAAGGCAATGGGAAGGGGAAACAGCAGTAAGAAGGTAATCTAGGAGAACTAGCATAGCTGGCAGGTGAAATGTATCAGAAGCAGCCAATTACACAAGCAGCAGACCAGCCCAGCCCAGAACACTACTATAAACTATGCAAACTCATTTCCCTCTGGTTTTTCCCACATACTCTACACCTGGACTATAGACTGCACGAACATATGCATCAAAGCACCACCCAGTGAGCAGGGTAGGGTCTACATCAACCGCAAGGGCTTCCCCTCCATCAACTGTCAGGTCGTGTGTGATGCCCAGGGCATTATAATGAATGTGTGTGCTGGCTGCCCTGGAAGCTATCACGATTCCCACATCTTGTATCTGACACAGCTGTACCATTGATTTGCCATTGGGGATATCCCTTACGGTCACCTAGTGGGGGATGCTGGTTACGCAATGGAGCCATGGCTGATGACACCCATCAGAAATGCACACACACCCGAACAAGAATGGCATAATGAGGCACATGCACAGACCAGAATCATAATAGAGCATGTGTTTGGGATGCTCAAGTCATGGTTCTGGTGCCTGGACACATCCGGTGGAGCCTTGCAGTACTCACCAGCTACATGTACCCAAATTGTTATTGTATGTGCCATGCTACACAATATGATCCTGTGGAAACAGCAGCAGCAGGAACAGCATGGGAGAGGGCCACACAGCCCCCCCACCAATGCCAAGGCCTGCACAGGCACAGAGTGACTCGGAGGAAGAACAAACCGAGCCTGCCCCAGAAGGCAGATGGAGGCATGCCCAGTATGCCATGGCCTTGGCAAAGAGGCAACACATAGCACATATACTGACACAGTAGGGACCCAGGGAATGACACCTCTTTCTGACTCGCACATACAGTAAAAGGGATGCCAAACATGACAGTACCTGTGCTCAACCATGTATAGGGAGTGTACTATGCGCATCCAACATAGGCAGCCCCCAGCACCATCCTCAATACTGGCACACCCACAAGGTAAGTCACTCCCTACCGATTGCTGATTGGAGTAGTATGTGTGGTTACTTGCATCTATGGTATGGATGTGAGCATGCAAGGGAATCAGGTGGCTGAATGGGATGCCAGCAGATAGTAGACACTTATAGTGGCAGCATGAGATCTGTAACAAATATGGGTATCACCACAGTAGCCAGTACTACACATGTTGACAAAACCCACTGCAGCAAATGTGCTGGGCCACATGTTTATCCATATGACACACACATGCCAGTCAGGGAGGTTCACATACCCATCAACAGTCACAGCCAGCAGGACAGGTGTAGACAAACACAAACAAAGGCTGTGCTAAAGACACTGAATGATGCCTATGAGTAGCCCTTCCCCCGGTCTACACAGACAGACCACATCAGTTCAGGCAGCGGGATGTTAGTTCTGAAGGGTAGGAAATCAGAAACTAATATGTAGGTCAATCAAACGTAGGACATGTAGTACACTGACATGGCTCTAGTCAGCATGATAGGTTAGAAAACAGAATGAAATAGAGTACCTGACATACCAGTACAGTCATAGCAAATGTGTACAAGTGTCAGGTGTGCACCCCCAATCCTGTGTAGCAATGTAGAAATTGTCAGGTGTGCCCCCCATATCCTATGTAGACATGTAGTAACAGTCAGGTGCCCCCCAATCCTATATAAAAATGTAGTAACAATCAGGTGTGCCCCCCCCCCCACTCCTATGTAGACATGTAGTAACAGTCAGCTGTGCCCCCCCAATCCTGTGTAGCAATGTAGAAACAGTCAGGTGTGTCCCCCCATAGCCTATGTAGAACATAGTAACAGTCAGGTGTACCCCCCCAATCCTACATAGACATGTAGTAACAGTCAGGTGTGCCCCCCCAATCCTGTGTAGAAATGTAGAAACAGTCAGGTGTGCCCACCCAACCCTACTTAGACATGTAGTAAGAGGCAGGTATGCCCCCAATCGTATATAGAAATGTAGTACCGGTCTGGTCTGCCCCCCCAATCCAATGTACACATCTTGTAACAGTTAGGTGTGCCCCCCCCAGTCTGATGTAGAAATGCAGTAACAGTCAGGTGTGCCCCCCCCAATCCTGTCTAGCAATGTAGAAACAGTCAGGTGTGCCCCCCCCATATCCTATGTAGACATGTAGTAACAGTCAGGTATGCCCCCCCCAATCCTATGTAGAAATGTAGTAACATGTATGCGTAGGTATAATACCAGTGGAGCACGGATGCCCAGAGGTGGCCAAGGTAGCAGGATAAATTGTAGCATTTGTACAATATGCAGGTATGTGTGTGTCACATTGGTGTGTGTTTCATATTGTGTGAGAGTGGTCCGTATGTATGCATGTTGAGGTGTGACCTGGTGGCCATTGCCCACTACCGCCGATGACAGGGCCAAGTCCTCACAACTGCAGTGCCAAAGACAATTCCCACCAGTATAACACATGCTAGCAGTAAGCCATTGTAAATGTATGGTGGTAATATGTGTCACCATCTGAAAGATTGACATGGCATGGCTGTTGGGCTAGATATACAAGCAGTACACAGGGGAACGTACCCCAGACATACAGTATATAATGTGTAACTGTGAAATGTATACACCCTTGGAATTGTACATACAGGTATGCATCACATTACCTGGGCCTGTAGTAGGGAATACCGGTGTCATCTGCCCGAACACTTGCAGATCACAAAGGTGGTAGGATTGATGTATTGGGAAAAAGCTGATGTACCTGCACATGCCACCATAACTGGAATGCCCCATGCATATCTGTGTGTCAGATGCAAGTAGTGTCCATAGCACACATGCACCCAGCTCACCCAAACACCACCCACAGGTACCTCTCTGGTCATATCCCTGCTGTTGGGAATGGGTACAATATGACCCCCACCTGTATATGGCAATAGCGACAGAATGCAGCATGCAGTACAGGTATCCCATGCAGGTTTGTCCCTAGCTGTAGGTAGCACCCTGCCAGCATCCACACCACTTGATCAATACTGATAGAAAGTATTGGCATGAACACCTAGCACATCTACCCAGTCATCCCAGGGGAATATACTGTATGGCGGTCTGGGACTGAAGGACTGACAGAATGCAATGGCCTACCACAGCTGGCGCGCATCACCACCAAATGGCCTACAGGCCTCTGCCAAAGGCCTGTGTCTCACACTTACTGCCAATGCATGTTATGTCATGGACACCCAAATAACAACATAAAACACTCCACATAAGCCATATGCAAGGCCATGTGGACAAACCACCGTAGCATGTCCACCATGTCCCACTGCATGAACTGTGGACCAACACAGAAACACAGCTGTGATGAGGTGATTACCTTAGGGAAAGTATCAGAGAATGTATGCATAATGTATGGCAGAGGATAGAATAACAGAGGGGTGGGTGGGAGCATGGGCAACATGGAATGTGCAAGGTCCGACACACAGCTATGCGCATACACTATCCCTGAATGCAAGCACATAAATGGGTGGCTAGAAACCTGCCTGTACACCACAATAGGGGTAATGTCCTGACTCATGGCCCCTGCCTCTGGTTAACCTGTGTGAATCTGTACAGCTGTGAGGTATTGCCACAGCAAGTTAAGGCCATACTGTCATGTCAATGGATGTACAAGTATGGGATGTTCTGCCAGCACTGTACCAAGGTGCTGAACCAGATACACAAACCCAGCAGCAAGTGTCTGCAGCTCCCCCTCCAGAATGGCATAATTTACATCATCTGCCCACAATACTGGACACAGCTGTATTCACCCTTGTTCCCCAGGACATCACTGTGAGCAAGAATGTCCACCTGACATTACTTGAGGACATAAAACATTGCAGTGTATAACAGTACACATGTCTGAATATCTCTGCTAACACCAGTATTATGTAGCAGAAACAGCACAGACACAATTTATTTTATTTATTTTACATTTGTTGGCTGGGATAGTCCAACTGGATACATGTCCATTTTCAGTGGAGGCCCGGGGAGAAAAGTTCCAAAGGTATATATATATATATATATATATATATATATATATATATATATATATATATATATACAATCATCACAATGTCATGTCGAACAGGAGTAATCATAACACTAGTTAAATTTATGGAAATATACCACTTATTCTTGTACATTTAAATTTGTACAGTCTAACAATCTTCTAAACTGGCTTAACAAAGATATTTGAGTAGCACTTACAGACATAGAATAGATACACCAGTATACATACAGATTTATTCATACATAAAGATTTATTCAGGCTTGGAGAAGGGACATATCCATTGAGACTTGAAATACTCCTTGAGAGCTATTTTGAATTGAGATAGGGTGGTATCCAGGGTAATGTTAGCAGGAAGGGAATTCCAAATGTTGCCAGCAGAGATGGCGAACAGGGAGTCACCAGCTGAGTTGTTGGATTTGATGGTTTGCACTAATAGTCTCTTAGATGACCGGAATGATCTGGAGTTGGAGTGGGGGTAGATGATGTTTTTCAGGGCAGGTGTATTATCTGGTTGGTTAAGTGCTTTGTGAGCAACAATGTGTTGATTATACTGAATCTGCCTAAGTAGCTCTAGCCATCCGAAATAATTTAGATTTTTACAATGATGGGTTCTATAGGGTAGACCAGTTGCAAATCTAGCAATGTTATTATAGCAGCTTGAGAGTTTAGTAAGATCAGATTTAATTAGTTTGGCCAGTAAAGGGGAATCATAGTAGAGTGTAGAGAGTAGATGGGAGTGGGCAATGGAGGTCCTAGCATATGGGGTAAGGAATGGCTTTATCCTATAATGTGAGCCCAGTTTTCTGTTAATGGTTTGGATTGTTTTGTTGACGTGCACATTAAACGTAAGATTGGTGTCTATAATAACTCCTAGTAGTTTTGTATGGGCATCTGGAGAGATAATGGTACCATTATTAGCCTTAATGGAGAGAGATAACGCAGTGGATCTTTGACTGGGAGTCCACCTACAGTACATACTATCCCTTGCACAGTTTGTCCCCATATTGCCAAATGATCTACAGATACCCTGCAGAAACAGTTTGCTACCTATAGGCGTGCAACACAATGGTCTGCACTGGAGTACAAACTACCTGGAATGGATCCACACATTCAGTACAGAAGGGCATACTAGGCATGCTCACACACTTAAACAAATTAAGCTCATGTCTGCAAACAACAGTGGACCATACATATCTGACTGTTGCAGATGTTAGTGCATACAGTCCTCAGTATGCACCATTCATGCTTTGCACACACACTGAATAAGAATACAGACATATATCCAAGGACAACACACTATAATAAGCCAAAATAGACAAACATAGATGTGTGGAAGAGAGTGGACTATGACAAAGAGCCATCCATCATGAGGCCTGTCCCACCCAGCACACAGCCAGATGGCTACAACCACATGATGTGTAAAAGTCACTCACTGTAGAAATTAGCCACTGGTATCTGTCAGCATTACAGACAATGTGGTGCAAGTGCTAGCTGTGCAACATGACTGTACAAGGCAGTAGTCATCCAGCAGCTGTATACACATACCTGGGGAATATAACCCTGCATGTGCCTGCATGTGGTGTGTCAACCTCTAGATGAATGGGTTATGGCCCATGTACACACACTGCCCTCCCCATAGCCCTACTATGACAAGCCTGCTGATGTCATCCATTTTGAAATACACCTTTCGGAATGGAGTAGCCCAGTAATCTCTATGGTGCATCCTAATACTGTGTAATGCTGTAGTGTGATAAACTAGTTAGGTAGGAATTCTAATCCCAAACATGGCAAGTGTGTGTGTGTGTGTGTGTGTGTGTGTGTGTGTGTGTGTGTGTGTGTGTGTGTGTGTGTGTGTGTGTGTGTGTGTGTGTGCGTGCCTCTGTTTGTGAAGGGAGTAATGCTTTTTAGGCTAGTCATACTCACTGCAATTTAAATGCCCTACTTTGGCAAGGCTGCTGATGTCATTCACTGTGAAATATACCTTTGGGAAAGGTGTAGTGCAGTAATCTCCATGGTGTGCCCTATAACTGCCTAATGCTGTAGTGTGATAAACTAGTTAGGTAGGAGTTCTAGTCCCAGACATGGCAAGTGTGTGTGTGTGTGTGTGTGTGTGTGTGTGTGTGTGTGTGTGTGTGTGTGTGTGTGTGTGTGTGTGTGTGTCTCTATCTGTGTAGGGAGCAATGCTTTTTATGCTAGTTACACTCACTACAATTCAAATGTCCTACTTTGGCAAGGCTGCTGATGTCATTCACTGTGAAATACACATTTGGGAAAAGTGTAGCCGCGTTGTCTCCATGACACGACCTATAACTGCGTACTGCTGTAGTGCGATAAACTACTTAGGTAGGAGTTCTAATCCCAGACATGGCAAGTGTGTGTGTGTGTGTGTGTGTGTGTGTGTGTGTGTGTGTGTGTGTGTGTGTGTGTGTGTGTGTGTGTGTGTGTGTGTGTGTGTGTGTGTGTGTGTGTGTGTGTGTGTGTCTCTGTCTATGCAGGGAGCAATGCTTTTTAGGCTAATCACACTCACTACAATTCAAAAGTCCTACTTTGGCAAGGCTGCTGATGTCATTCATTGTGAATTACACCTTTGGGAAAGGTGTAGCCTGGTAATCTCCATGGCGTGTCCTATAACAGCGTAATGCTGTAGTGTGATATCATACTCTGGTAGGGTTCTATTCCCACACATGGCAAGTATGGATGTGTGTGTTTCTATGTCTGTGTAGGGAGCGATGCCTTTTTAGGCTAGTCACACTCACTACAGATCAAATGCCCTACTTTGGCAAGGCTGCTGATGTCATTCACTGTGAAATACACCTCTAAGAAAGGTATAGCCTACTAATCTCCATGGCACGTCCTATAACAGTGTAATGCTGTTGTGTGATATAGTACTCTGGTAGGGGTTCTACTCCCAGACATGGCAAGTGTGGATGTTTGTGTGTGTGTTTCTATGTCTGTGTAGGGAGCAATGCTTTTTAGGCTAGTCACACTCACTACAGATCAAATGCCCTACTTTGGCAAGGCTGCTATCATTCACTGCGAAATACACCTTTGAGAAAGGTGTAGCCCAGTAATCTTTCTGGCGTGTCCTATAACACCGTAATGCTGTAGTGTGATATAGTACTCTGGTAGGAGTTCTATTCCCACACATGGCAAGTGTGGATGTTTGTGTGTGTGTTTCTATATCTGTGTAGGGAGCAATGCTTTTTAGGCTAGTCACACTCACTACAGATCAAATGCCCTACTTTGGCAAGGCTGCTGATGGCATTCACTGTGAAATAGACCTTTGGGGAAGGAGCACACCAGTAATCTACATGGCGCGTCCTATAACTGTGTAGTGCTGTAGTGTAATAAACTAGTTAGGTAGGAGTTCTAATCCCAGACATGGCAGGTGTGTGTGTGTGTGTGTGTGTGTGTGTGTGTGTGTGTGTGTGTGTGTGTGTGTGTGTGTGTGTGTGTGTCTGTGTTTGTTATTAGTATCCTGTGTGGAAGTGGCCATGGTGTGTAACAACTTGGCTCCTTGTGGAGCGGGTTTTGCAAATTTCTTATATGGTGGCCCTATTATATGTCACAATGTCCACTGTACAAGGATAACAGATGTGAAATAGCCAAGAGACTGGTGTGCCAATACATACCCTACATGTGACATCAAGGCCTGGCAAACAAAGTTAGCAACCCTTGTATTACCCAGAGAACACTCTCAAGTCATGTCTCATACACAAACACACTTGCCTAGGCAACAACCACTATGATGGTAGTTCCCTGCATATTGCCCACAGATAGCAACCATGGTGTGATTGCAGTGGACTACAAAGGGCATGGCACCCTGTCCATTAGTACAATAGGCACGTACATGCAGACAGTGTGCCTTCACTGTGTTCCTCACTGGAGACCTGCAACACCTGTGGTGCCATCAAATGTGACCCACAAAGGACATACCATGCTTTAACCACATGCCCTGTATGGATAGATGCCACTGACACCAGGGAATACCTGTATCATGCTATCAATGTAGATGCAGGGTCAACCTGCTGTCCATTACCTGTTCCCACCACATGAGGCCATGACTGGCACATCTGATGATAATCTGTGTACACAACATGGGTCAGACACCTCAAGTACAGTTCCACATGTCACTGTACATGCATGTGGGATGTGTGCACATCCAAAACACCATCCATGTCATGGACTAAAGAACACCTACATGGCAAGCAATGCACAGCAATGGCCACACACAATAGTTACCCAGGTGACTGGATGGTGAATACAATATCTACCTGTGTGGGCCAATCCAGGCACTACACCCCTGAACCACACTGCAGACCATTGTCATGTGGCCTGATGCCAAGTTATACCCATCACCTAGCCTTGTATAGCTGTATGGCACAGTCAACCACTACACACCCATGAAGCAATGCACCCATGCATGTCAGTACTGGCACCCTGTGTCTGTGTGTGTGGTGTATGATGCTTCTGACCACATTCACACTCACTACAACCCCCATTGGCATACTGAAGCATGCTGTCTGTTAGACACCTTCACGTACCCTTTTCCTATATAACTTCTGGATAACCCCTGTGGTGCATGTGATACCTGCACAGTACTGTATTGTGGCAAACTAACTAGTGAGGAGGTGTATTCCTGACCCTGCCAGTGTGTCAATGTGTGTGGGTCCCTGAGAGAGTGTGGCTGTGTTGATGCTGAAACCTGTTCATGCAGACAGGCACGTGTACTACACCTACTGTATCACTATCATATCACTGTTGCAGATGTCGCTCACCATCACATATACGTTTGGAGAGCTTCTCAACATGCAAGCTATGTGGTGCATCCAATAACTGAATAGACGTGATAGAAATTCATAGTCAGTCAGGGGTTTGATACCCAGTACTGGTAGGTGTGTGACACAAACATGCTTAGGTTTTACACTCCCACCCCTTCCCTGACCTATCTTTGCCTCTGTCTGCCTTTCTCACTCCCTCTGTGGTGGATGTGGAGATGTACACCTGCTTTGTTTAAGCAGCAGCATATGTTTTGTAAGTGATGCTCATGATCAGCTGATGGCCTCTGCATGAATTGTAGTCCTCCTCTAGCTGATTGCGTGTGAACAGTTGTGGTAACATTCCCATAGCAAATTGCATGGAAACACACGCCAATATCTAGGAACATCATGTTGGTGTTGGGCCTTTTCATTCACTGTGAGCAGGACCTAGATGTGTTGTTTGGCAAACAGCATCACAGATGGATTGGGGATTTACCTCTAACAACATACACTTTGGAAACAGGCCAACACACAGGTGGGGGATGTGCCTGACATGACTACAGAATGTAAGTGTCGCCATTCTGCATTTGGAGTAATGTTGGTTTAACAGGGTGTGTCTGTGGATATGGCTGGTCTACACGTTTTAATACCTGTCACGACAGTGCTATGTTTCTGAGGAAACCCCGCATCTGCAGGGTCATCTACAGACTGGGCAGTGTGTGGTGTTTTTTGTTTCTTGTGTTACTCACAGAGCACCTATCTGTGAACTGCAGAAGCATAGTGTGAGGATTGCAGACAGTAGGGTTGATATTGAAAACTCGAACGTTGACTTACACGAACACCTAAATGCCGACACATATTCAGTGAACTGCAAATACACTGACCACCCTAAACCGCAAAATTCAAAAACTCAAAATATCATAGTTGTCCCATCCCACTGCCTGCTACATACTACCTAACTAAATAAACCACATAAATACACTAAACAAAACCCTACTTCTAACCCTAAACTAAACCCTACTTCTAACCCTACACTAAATCTTTCATATACAACCAACTATGCACTTAACTTAACTAGCACCCTAACCCTAAGGTCCGTAACTATCGCACACTTACCTTAAAAAGCTATACCCAAACAAACTAAATAATCCACACACATGCATTTAATAAAACCCTACTTCTAACCCTACACTAAATCTAACATACATTGCCATCTATGCACTTACTTTAACCCGCACCCTAACCCTAAGGACCCTAACAATCGCACACTTACCTTACGGAGCTATACCGCAGAAGGGCCAACCATGACGACTCAACGTTTTGGATTTCACACTTCATGACGATCAATGTTTTTGTCGTTCGATGAAGACGTGTCAGCGTTTAGGTGTTTGGGTAAGTCAACGTTCAAGTTTTCAATAAAGACCCAGGCAGTACATGGTGACAGACATGAGAGTTACTGACTTCATATCCCTCATAGGACATATGTCACAACAAACCCTGTTACAACATTAAATGTATGAGATTATCACAGCAACATATGAAATATTGGCCCTGTGTTTGTGCCACCAGCCACAACTCTTTCAACCTGTGTACATATGTCATGCAGTAAGAGGTGCATATGTTCTGTACACCATAATTTATTGACATCATATCTGATAACAAGCCAGTGAGATATCAGACTGCGACACATGTTATGTATAGTAGGAGTTATCTTTGAGGACATAGCCTGGACATTCTGTGGTTGTGTGTACAGTACTGAGGTCTGTGTACTTATGGAAATTGTCAACAGTGTGTGTATTGTGAAAATGTACCTTGGCCTGTGTATAGACTGTGGTAGATGTCATTGTTCTTGGTCCTGTTCTATCTGATGTTACATGCTGCTCAACTGTATGTTACCCTATCAGCTTACATGTTTGTAGGGCCAAACGCACACATGTCCCATACCACAGACAGGCATTAGACCACAATGCATAGTGGCCAAGTATATGTAGGGTTTGTGTGTGAGTGGCACATATGAGGATGGTGTTGATCAGATAGTCCATATACTGTAATATTACACTAGCTACCATATGTGGCTGTGGCTGTGTTCACATTGGTTGTGGTTATGCACTTTCACACAGGTGTCTGTTACTCTGTGCTGTGACATGCCTGTAGAGCCTGCTATATATGCAGGTGCATGTGTATTCCCCCATACGAAATGTAGGCCAGTGTTGTGGCAGTAGCCTGCACAGTGCTTTGTTACATGCCTCGCAGCTTAGTGTACTTACCCAGTGTGATGTTATGTCCAGATACTTCCCAGATGTACTGCTGCCAGGCCACCATAACAGTCATGTATGTCGGACAAAGCAGTGCGATGCTGTACAGATGTATGTCAATAACTAGTGGGTAGTATGTGGCCATGGCACCTCTGTACCAGCAGTTAGTATGTGTCAGGATAGACAGGGGTGTGTGAATGCATAACCTATGGGGGCAAATGTATACCAGTGTTTACGTGCTATACCCATCTACATGGCTGTTAACATCCACATTCTCAGGCTTGGTCCACGTGTCTTGCACTAAGGGGTTCTGTGTATACCTCTGGACTGACCAGAGTGTGTTAGACTGTCCACAATTATTGGCCATATCTCTGCTGTAGTCCACAGGATCATTACTGTGCTAGCAGTGGTACTGTACTATGATGTCCTTAGGATATCTGTCTGTGGCCAATGGCGTACATTTTAAAAGCAGATGTGACTTCCCACACAACATGTTTGTGAAGACAACCCCTATCACAGTAGCAATAATCTACGTATATACCTGCAATACATACCTGACATCCCCTTGCACTAAGAGGTTTGGACTATTGGGGCTGAGGTAGGGCTCCACTCCATGTTCAGGACATATGGTTAACATATATGTATATATACTTATCTATATATATATATATATATATATATATATATATATATCAACATACACAGATGGATATGTATATGTACACACACACATATATATATATATATATATATATATATATATATATATATATATATATATATATATATATATATAAATATATATAAACACTCAGATATATACATATACACAGCAATATATGTCTACACATGTACAGATAGAGGTACAAATGCACATATATCCAAAACAAACTGAATGAGGCTCACCACAGCAATAAGAATAAAACCAACGATTTATTAATCTTACAAAGTCACAAACTGCAGTAATAAAATAAGTAAGCACTTTCACGTTACTAGAACGCTTCCTCAGACTTAAAACCACTGCTAACTAAACTTTCATTTTATAATGCAATCCATTCAATTAATTACAAACCAATTAAATCATTAATCAATTTGTTGAAAATTTTTTTTAAAAAAGCTTAAAGCAACAACTTCATTTATAACTTCATGTACATTGTGTATATATATATATATATATATATATATATATATATATATATATTGCAATAAAAACATCAAAAGTCAAATAAATATATATACACATATATAATAATAATAAGTAATAAATAAAAAAATATATATATATATATATATATATATATATATATATATATATATATATATATGTATATAAATAAATAGATACTAACAAAATATATACTAACAAAATATAAATACTGACAAAATATACATATGTCATAATCTATTGTGCATAGGGGCGCGCTGCTAAAAATGGTTTAAGAGAAACCTTCTCATTCAAACCATGTCCCCTATGACTCTGCAACCTAATTATCCATCTGTTCTCACGTTCTTCAGTAAAATTCCTTATATTCCCCAATCTATTTGTCTCTTTTATCAACTCAATAACATTAAAATTGAATTTATGTGTTATACCCTTTTCTATTGTATGTCGTGCTAAAGCGTTATGTTCATCTTCCTTACTAATAGCATGCAAATGTTCCCTAATACGTTCCTTGAGGCTCCTATTAGTTTTTCCTACATAAAAACTTGTACAAATTTGGCAGACAGCTAAATATATTAAATTCCTAGACTTGCAATCAGCATAAAAATCAAATTTATATTCATGTCCTGTATCAGGATGTATGAAAAGCTTTTTTCCTGACAAATGTATGCAATAGTTACAACTTCTGCATGGAAGTGTGCCCTGTCTATTAGTCTCCAAATCCCTTCTATCACTGTTATTTTCATAACACAATAACCTCTTTAAAGATTTCATATTCTTATAAGAAAAACTGGGTTTATCACCCACTACTTGAGCTATTTTTTCATCAGTAGTGAGTATACCCCAGTTCTTCTCTATAACACTTCTAATTCCTTTATTCATATTTGAATATTGAATGGTTACCCTATGTTTATTAACATTTCTATTGTCATTCTTTACCATATTCTCACTATTCCTATATAGGTATGGTTTACCTTTACCTCTTCTTACTACTTCATTAATTCCATAGACAGTATCAGCTTCATAATTACTATATCCCCTTGCTAAAAAATCTTTCTTCAACATACCCTGTTTCTTGTTATAGTTGTCACTATTCGTGGTCAGACGTGACACTCTTAAAGACTGTCCTTTTACAATATTATCATATATATGTTGAGGGTGCATACTATTTCTGTGTAACATGTTGTTCCTCCAACACGGTTTCCTATATATTTCAGTATGAATTTCACCATCTATCTTAATTATTTTTACATCTAAAAATTCTATTGCCTCATAGGAACACTTCTGTTCAAATTTCAAAAATTCATTTGTCCCATTAATGTATCTAATAAATTCATTAAGTTCCATTTCAGTACCTCTCCACGTTAAAAACACATCATCTACAAAACGCTTATAAAACTTAATGTGTTTACTAAAATTAACATTTGGTAGAACAAAGGTGCTCTCCCAATAAGCCAACACTAGGTTGGCATAAGAATTAGCGCATGGAGTACCCATCGCTACACCTTTTCTCTGTAGATAATAAATATCATGATATGAGAACACATTGTTCTCTAACACCAATTCAAGTAAGGCCAGGATCCTAATAATGCTACCCCTCACTACTCCTTTATCTATTAAAAATAATCTCAAATAATCCATCCCTATATCATTCGGAATGGAAGTAAACAGTGACACGACATCCAATGTGACTAACAACTCACCATATGCCTCATTATTATTCATGATATATGTACCATAACTTTCCAAAAAATCATGTGTGTCCCTTGATATAGAATTTGTGTTATTAACAATAGGACGAAGTTGTTTCTCAATAAATATCGAGGCTGGGTCCATCAACCACCCATTACCCGACACTATCGGTCTCAATGGTGGATCTATACTAGTCTTGTGTATCTTCGGCAAGCCTCATATGACAGGAACAAGAGGATGCTCAACTAATAGATACTTATACAAATTATTATCAATAGTATTACATAGTAACATGTCATACAATTCTGAATGTACATTCCTAATCAAATTATTAAGCATTGCTTTATTCAATATACGGTATGTCCCATCATTATTCAACATGTTATTCATACTGGTGGCATATGCTTCGATATCTAAAATAACTACAGCGCCACCTTTATCTGCCTGATGAATGATTATTTCCTTATTCTCTTGCAATGTTCTTATTGAACACAACTCGTCATAAGTTAAATTAAAAAATTCTGGTTTACTTCTCAACTTATACATTTCAAACAAATCACGTTCACAAACTTTCTCAAAAGTCTCTAAAATGGGATGTACCTGTGGAACAAAAACAGAAGGTTTCGAAAAGACATTTCTTTTTCCCATTTCATTTGTGCCAAACAACAAATTTAAACCAACATTTCTTATAAACATCTTTAAATCTAATATTATGTCCGTAATGTCTATAGATTTCGATGGTATGAATGAAAGACCATGACTTAACAATGATCTTTCATCATCAGTCAGACAATAATTCGATAAATTGACTACTAAGTCTTGGTAACAGGTCTCAGTATCTTTTTTTGAAATTTGTACCTGTCCTCTGTTGATTTCCTTTTGGCTGGACGCCCCCGTGGCATCCAATTCGCCTCTGGCAATTGTCGAATCGGTAACGGAAAAGAAGGAAAAGAATAGTCATTAACAGTGAATACATCCAAAGTATCGAAACCACGAACAGAATCAACATGGCAATCCTTCCTTCTTGTGCCATTCAAAACACCATTGGCCATGTTCCCAACTGAGGAACATTCTCCTGTGGTAGCAGTTCCATTAACAATCAGGCCTGAAGCTCCTGTAGATGAAACTTCCGTCGAGGGTGCAACTTCCACTGTAGGCAGAACAAAAATTTTAACAATCAATTTTAATGTTATTGAGTTGATAAAAGAGACAAATAGATTGGGGAAAATAAGGAATTTTACTGAAGAACGTGAGAACAGATGGATAATTAGGTTGCAGAGTCATAGGGGACATGGTTTGAATGAGAAGGTTTCTCTTAAACAATTTTTAGCAGCGCACCCCTATGCACACTAGTTTATGACATATGTATATTTTGTCAGTATTTATATTTTGTTAGTATATATTTTGTTAGTATCTATTTATTTATATATATATATATATATATATATATATATATATATATATATATATATAGTTATTTTATATTTTTTATTTTTTATTTTGTATTTATTTATTATTATATATGTGTATATATATTTATTTGACTTTTGATGTTTTTATTGCAATATATATATATATATATATATATATATATATATATATATATATATATATACAATGTACATGAAGTTATAAATGAAGTTGTTGCTTTAAGCTTTTTTAAAACATTTTTTCAACAAATTGATTAATGATTTAATTGGTTTGTAATTAATTGAATGGATTGCATTATAAAATGAGAGTTTAGTTAGCAGTGGTTTTAAGTCTGAAGAAGCGTTCTAGTAACGTGAAAGCGCTTACTTATTTTATTACTGCAGTTTGTGACTTTGTAAGATTAATAAATCGTTGGTTTTATTCTTATTGTTGTGGTGAGCCTCATTCAGTTCGTTTTGGATATATTTTTGTGCTCTGCAGAGGCTCTTTATCCGTGAGCTGTCTTGTTTGGGATATTTTCACAAATGCACATATACTTATGGATATCTACATATATATATTGACAGTAATAGGTATATCAGAATAGATCTGTATGCACATATAGTTATATATATCTACATATATATCTACATGAATAGGCATATCTGTACACATAGGATGTGCATATATAAATAGCTATATATACATATAGCTATATATACATACACACACACACACACACACACACACACACACACATATATATATATATATATATATATATATATATATATATATATATATACATATGTGTATACAGACATATGTATGAATATATGTGTATGTACATGTAGGCATATATCAACTGATTATATGTATATATCCATATTCCTGTCATGTGTAAGCCTCACGGTTGTGTATACACTCCCAGATGTATCTCATTGTATGTATCTGCTATATGTACATTATGATAACACAACATATGTGCTGCAACAGTCATATTAATAACAAGTACTACACAACTGTGGAAGTAAAGGCAATTGTTCAATACTAATCAATATGTGTATTGACAGATATATTGGAAAAGCAACAGCTGTCTTCACAGTGGTCATGGCATAGTGGTTAAGTGTTGTGACTTTAGTGTACAGGGTCCTGGGTTGAAGGGCTGTTCATTTTGCTGCTGGGCAGAACAAGGGCTGTCAGATACAGACTGGTTAAGGCAGTTTTGAGCAGCATTAAGTGCGTTTGCGTGGGTTTGCGTGAAGCTAAGCGGTGCTAAGGTACGGGTATATGTATGGGCGCTGACACAGTGTAGGCTTCACTTACCAGTGCACAAATCAGCTTAGCTGTTATATTGCAGCAATGTGGATACCTGCTAAGCAAGGCTTAGCCCTGGTAATCAGTTCACACCTCCTAGTCTGATAACATAGCAGGGTAATTAATGACATCTGCAAAAAGTGCATGTAATGCCATGTACATACATGTGCTTATGTGCTGTCATTAAAGTAGCAAGGGGTGTGAGTGTCATGTGTGGGACACAGACATATATGAGGCCTGTACAGCACTGTTATCCATGTGACTGTGTTACATACAGGTGTAGTAGCCCAGAGTATGTGCTGTCACACTGGCATGTAGTGTATCATGGTGGTAATACTGTTGACAGTGATTTCCCAAGCAAGAGTAGAGTGCTAAATGTAGTACTGACAATAGGCACACCTGCAGGCATAGCTGGACTCTGAGGTCTCCCTGTTGTATCCCTGGTGTGTGAGGCTGTGTCACAGTATATAACCCCTACTGGGTAATGATCCGACATGTGGAATGTAACTGTAGACTACCATCTGTACAGCACATGATAGCAAGAGCTCCTGACATGTAGATAGGACAGACATATTATTGTCAAATGTCTATCTGTCAACACATTCATCCTACTGCATAGCTACTTGCCAAGCTGATGACTGTTAGTCCCTGTACAGATGTGCAGATGGCAGGTATCCAGCTGGGATATGTACAGGCATCATAAACTTGATTGACACTGATATGTCTGCCCAGCTGTGTAAGAAATGGCACATATAGAAGATAACACCCTGTATGCACTGCATACCATGGGTACCTCCACTACACTACCACAGTCAACAGAACATGCTTGGGTACAGGTCTCCATCACAGACAGTAACCATGTGTTGTAATGCATGTTGCATGCATGTCAACATGATCACCTCAGTGGCCATGTGCAAGTGGCACCTGGAGGAATGGCTGATGCACGTGACTCTCACCCTGAGGGTCACAACAGTAGTGTCTGTCGATAGATTGCCTGCTGCCACATGGCAGGTGGCAGGATACCACTGTACACACAACCCCTACACAACCCATCTCTCCTTGGACAATAGCTAGGTACACATCTATGACCACCTACAGCGATGCACCCCAGTACTGACACATGTGTACATATGCATGACTGAGTATAGCAGTGTCTGTGTGTTAGCACAGCTGTACGTGGGAATTCCATGAGGGCCTTCACAACCACCGCATCAGCCATTGCCATAGCCAGTCATGGCTGCTGCTGTATGGGGCATTACATGTACCCTGTTAAGCTCCTCTCCATAATGGCTATATGAGCCTTGCAGTACCATCACAATAGTGTTGTATAAATGGGTTGATAGGCATGGGATTCCCATTGTGTACTGGCAAGTGTGGGTATGTGTGCATGACCATTTATCTGTAGGATGCAGCATTCTGAGGCCACATACACGTATTACAATACCCATTGCCATATAGTGTTGTTTCTGCACATCAGTGAGGCATGACAATGCAACATCCTGCTATGCATGTGGCATGTGCATCAGATGCATATCCCTGTAGTACCACTGTTGGGATCTACAATGGGTTGTATCTCAGCCGTGGCCAACGTGTGATGGTGGGTATATCAGAGTGTCATCATGGGTGTCATGGAGTATAATATCCACTGGGTGATGTGGATGCTGTGTACAGTGTCATTACACCAAGATACACCCGGTATGTGTCCCATGTACCATGTTATGGTTACCACTGTCACCATCAACCATTCAGGTAACTGATACCACATTCCAGGGCAGTTATGCATGTGCTGTGTGCAGCCTACCTGTAACACATTGGACACACGGTCAAGTTAGTTAGCAACAATAGGCCCTGATCTCTCGGATGTGTGTCCGCCTGTTATGTGTCTGTTAATTTGTATATGAAGGTATGTCACACTATGTATTGTCCATATACACCCATTACATCACCATTAGCATACTGTACATGTCTGGGGATGTTCTGCATGTAACATGTAACCTGGGACACACCTCACCCTAAACGCTGTGTGGTGTGTGCAGTGTAAGCCACACAGTTCAGTATCACTACATACCTAGGTAGGAGACTAGTCCCAGTTTTGCCAAGTAACAGTGTGTGTGTGTATGTGGATGGGTCTACATCAGGTTGCAAGGTATACAGGCCCCAGCAAGTCACCTTTGACATGTGTTCAACTATACCCCAGATATGTCACAGCCACGGTGTCACCACAGTGCCATACCCCATTGTGGAATATGACTGCATATTTGCATTGTGTGGCTCTGTTCTTGGAATTGATTTCAGAGCCCAGAACTTAACACTATCCACTTGGACTTTGTGTTCAATTGGCCGGCAGATTTTTAACCTGCTACTTAGTGCTGCATCTAATTATTCCATTCCTCTAATTCATGTAGTGTAGTCAGTTTCAAGTTCCACCTTTGAATAATGAAATATATACAGTTTATTACAGCACAGGAACTATTTGCTTAGAACAGAGTATTTCTTGAACAGTTCTGAACTCCCCCCCACCTCGTTTTTCTTGCAGAATATCAACTCTATTGTAGAAACGCTGTGCATTTTATGTTTTTGCTTTCCTTAACCTGAAAGTTGTTTAAACTACTTCCTCTTTCTCCTTTGTTGCATACTGTACAATACGTTTTTCTTAGTCTCCCTTCCCTATACGGTTTTAAGTGTAATATTTTGCAGTTGTCTTATCTGTTTGTGTGACAGTGATAGAACTGTATTTATCTATTTTAAGTGGGCACGTACATCCTTTGTCTCACACCCACAGTTCACGTGTTATTCATGTCATTTTTCTTCCCGCTCTCATTTCTGCTCACTTTATATGACAGCTTTCAACCATTTTGGTTTGGTTTGTGTGCTTATATCTCACATCTTCACTATCTGCAAACGCTATAGCTCGATGTACATAAAGCAACAACAACTTAGTTAGCAGATGTCTTTCTAACGGGGTTTTTGAATATCAGTATCCTATAGCTCCGTTTGCTAAAGCTCCTGAGAATTGTAAATATTTTTCTTGTGTTAGCATGTAGCTGCATTTGTACAGAGTGAACCAAGTAATCCTAATGTGCTGAATCTCAAAGATGTGGCAGAAAGTTATCATACTTAGGTTTCACTTTCTGTGGGGGATGGAAGGATTATTGCTGGGGATGGAACCTCTTCCGCAGAGCACCTGTTTATCACCTCCTGTGCAGCTTTATGTCTAGTTGTAATGAAGAATGAATCAGTGCAAGGCTCTTGTTAGAAACACTTAAGCATCTCTCTTCATTTTGTGCATGTATTTATACATTCACATGTTCCTCTGCATCTGTAGCTTACATATATACATAGTATTATCCAGATAATGCATATACATGCAAATGTATATCTCTATTTCATGTGACTTTGGTCTGTGAATATTAATGTTCCTCAGCCCCATTCCTGGCCACAGCCACTAGTACAAACATAGTCCACTTAACTGGAAGAATTTACTGATTTGGTGCAAATACAAATTCCCTTTAAACTGTGCATCAGAATTTTTTATCTTGTTAAAATAACTTTTGTTCTTATTGGATCCTTAACCCAAAGCAAGAAATGCTTTTTGTTGGCTTGGTTGCTCCCAGCAAAGATTGATGAAGTAAGAATATGACAGTATATTGCTCATTATTGCAGTATATTGCCTTTTAAAAGTGTTCAGAGAAGGGCTACAGTGTACACCAAATTATATGAGGACTGTCCAAACTAGATCTGGATTAATCAGAACTAAATAAAGAAAGGGTAATCAAGAACTACAAAAACAATTTAAAGTTGGAAGAACAAATACATTGGTTGTTGTTGTTTGTCCTTCGGCTTTTCCCGGTTAGGGGTCACCACAGCGGAACTCACGTCCGCTAATGATTGGCAGTTGGTTTTTATGGTGTCGAGTTGCCAACCCGACACCCAACCTTCAAGGAAGGAACGCCCATTCAACGCATGTCTTTCGAACGCCCACTCGACAGCGGGGAGGACATGCAGACTCCACACAGAAGGCACTCCCAACCCAAGCCGAGAATCGAATGGGAGAACCTCTTGCTGTGAGGCAACAACGCTACCGCTGCACCACTGCGGAATTATGTAATGTAAGGAAATAACCAGGGTCCTGTATGTTTTGAACTATCTTTTCCATGATTACTAAATGCAAAAACAATACAAGAATTTTAAAATACTTGGGACTTCTATGATGCAATGCTAAAAATAGTTCAGAAAGATAGCAGCAGTTCCACTGTAGTTATAAATTCAATGCTCAAAGTATCCACACATAGTTCCACTGTAATTATCTTAGATTCTGTGCTCATAAACTTTGCATCCCATCAAAAAGACTCATTTTGTAGTTACTATGAGCAGGCATATTTAGTCCTGAAAGTACATTGTTGCAAATATTTAAAAAGTGATAGCTATTTCAGCCTGAAGATACTTTCATGAAATGGTTTTATTGTGAGGTATAGTTACACTGGCAAAGTTATTTGCAAACATTCAACATGAATGTAGACATACCTGTCAACTAGGAGTGTTATGCCATGTTTTCAGCATAGTCAAATTAGAAACACATTCCTTCAGATTCTGCAAGCCCTGCACGGCATGCAGGACTAGTGCAGGAGCTCCAGCAGGCAATATGTCTGCAATGCGATCCAGGAATAACCTGTAGGTACGTGCACGAGCGGTCCTGCACTACTCCTGCACGGACTCAGTCCCTGTATGCAAATTACCCTATTTGCAAGAGAAATCCATGCAAATGAGATGAATTTGCAATCCAGGAAGCTGGAAACCAGCCATGCAGGACTAGTGTAATCTGCAGAAATGTACTCCGCCAGTAACGGAGTACATTTCTGCAAATTACAAAACGGAGCCATGACAGCTCCAAATAAAGGGTGGATATCATGTAGAAAGCATGCCAATGGCCAACTATAAGGCCATTCGCATGGAAAACATTTTCAAAAATAAAAAAAATCAACTTTTACTGTTTTCAGCCGATCTCGGCTGTTTAAGCGTAGGGCAGCAGCGCACAAATGGGATCAGGAGGAAAATAAGAAAAAAAACATAAAATAAGCATTCTAACCAAAATCGCTATTTTGCCATTATACTCAATGACAGGCAGAAGACAAGACAACTTGGCCAGTGAATAGTGGTTGCTAAGGGGGGAGGCTCAGTGTGGGACATGTAACTATGCATCAGCAGGCAATCCTATGTAAATGAGTGGAATAATACTGAATCTCAGATTTCCCCTGCATGCTATTCAGCACCCAACAGTGTAAGAGCAGGAATAGCTTTGTGCAAGCCTAGGAGTTAGCTGACATCAAAGGGGTGTGTCAGGAATACTGTAAGCATATTGGAGCCCTGTGGCTTGAGTTTGCTCCTAGCTTAGCAGAGCTAAGCAAGGGGGTGTGTCTGAGGCTGCCTAGCACTCTGTACATTGCCTAAGCGGGTGTGCTCGCCACACATTGGGTTTTAAAAGAAAAATAAAGTAAACCAGGAAATAGCAGCTATGTGCACATTTGAGCACTGTGTTTGTGCAGCTCACCCCCAGGCTTAAACAGGAAGGCAATGGGAAGGGGAAACAGCAGTAGGAAGGTAATCTAGGAGAACTAGCATAGCTGGCAGGTGAAATGTATCAGAATCAGCCAATTACACAAGCAGCAGACCAGCCCAGAACACTACTATAAACTATGCAAACTCCTTTCCCTCTGGTTTTTCCTACATACTCTACACCTAGACTATAGACTGCATGAACATATGCATCAAAGCACCACCCAGTGAGCAGGGTAGGGTCTACATCAACCGCAAGGGCTTCCCCTCCATCAACTGCCAGGTCGTGTGTGATGCCCAGGGCATTATAATGAATGTGTGTGCTGGCTGCCCTGGAAGCTATCACGATTCCCACATCTCGTATCTGACACAGCTGTACCATTGATTTGCCATTGGGGATATCCCTTATGGTCACCTAGTGGGGGATGCTGGTTACGCAATGGAGCCATGGCTGATGACACCCATCAGAAATGCACACGCACCCGAACAAGAACGGCGTAATGAGGCACATGCACAGACCAGAACCATAATAGAGCATGTGTTTGGGATGCTCAAGTCATGGTTCCGGTGCCTGGACACATCCGGTGGAGAATTGCAGTACTCACCAGCTACATGTACCCATATTTTTATTGTATGTGCTATGCTACACAATATGATCCTGCGGAAACAGCAGCAGCAGGAACAGTATGGGGGAGGGCCACACAGCCCCCCACCAATGCCAAGGCCTGCACAGGCACAGAGTGACTCAGAGGAGGAACAACCTGAGCCTGCCCCAGAAGGCAGATGGAGGCATGCCCAGTATGCCATGGCCTTGGCAAAGAGGCAACACATAACACATATACTGACACAGTAGGGACCCAGGGAATGACACCTCTCTCTGACTCGCACATACAGTAAAAGGGATGCCAAACATGACACTACCTGTGCTCAACCATGTATAGGGAGTGTACTATGCGCATCCAACATAGGCAGCCCCCAGCACCACAAGGTAAGTCACTCCCCTTACCGATTGCTGATTGGAGTAGTATGTGTGGTTACTTGCATCTATGGTATGGATGTGAGCATGCAAGGGAATCAGGTGGCTGAATGGGATGCCAGCAGATAGTAGACACCTATAGTGGCAGCATGAGATCTGTAACAAATATGGGTATCACCACAGTAGCCAGTACTACACATGTTGACAAAACCAACTGCAGCAAATGTGCTGGGCCACATGTTTATCCATATGACACACACATGCCAGTCAGGGAGGTTCACATACCCATCAACAGTCACAGCCAGCAGGACAGGTGTAGACAAACACAAACAAAGGCTGTGCTAAAGACACTGAATGATGCCTATGGGTAGCCCTTCCCCCGGCCTACACAGACAGACCACATCAGTTCAGGCAGCGGGATGTTAGTTCTGAAGGGTAGGAAATCAGAAACTAATATGTAGGTCAATCAAATCTAGGACATGTAGTACACTGACATGGCTCTAGTCAGCATGATAGGTTAGAAAACAGAATGAAATAGAGTACCTGACACACCAGTACAGTCATAGCAAATGTGTACAAGTGTCAGGTGTGCCCCCCCAATCCTGTGTAGCAATGTAGAAACAGTCAGGTGTGTCCCCCCATAGCCTATGTAGAACATAGTAACAGTCAGGTGTACCCCCCCCAATCCTACATAGACATGTAGTAACAGTCAGGTGTGCCCTCCATATCCTATGTAGACATGTAGTAACAGTCAGGTATGCCCCCCCCCCAATCCTATGTAGAAATGTAGTAAATGTGTGCGTAGGTATAATACCAGTGGAGCACGGATGCCCAGAGGTGGCCAAGGTAGCAGGATAAATTGTAGCATTTGTACAATATGCAGGTATATGTGTGTCACATTGGTGTGTGTTTCATATTGTGTGAGAGTGGTCCGTATGTATGCATGTTGAGGTGTGACCTGGTGGCCATTGCCCACTACTGCCGATGACAGGGCCAAGTCCTCACAACTGCAGTGCCAAAGACAATTCCCACCAGTATAACACATACAAGCAGTAAGCCATTGTAAATGTATGGTGGTAATATGTGTCACCATCTGAAAGATTGACATGGCATGGCTGTTGGGCTAGATATACAAGCAGTACACAGGGGAAAGTATCCCAGACATACAGTATATAATGTGTAACTGTGAATGTATACACCCTTGGAATTGTACATACAGGTATGCATCACATCACCTGGGCCTGTAGTAGGGAATACTGGTGTCATCTGCCCGAACACTTGCAGATCACAAAGGTGGTAGGATTGATGTATTGGGAAAAAGCTGATGTACCTGCACATGCCACCATAACTGGAATGCCCCATGCATATCTGTGTATCAGATGCAAGTAGTGGCCATAGCACACATGCACCTAGCTCACCCAAACACCACCCACAGGTACCTCTCTGGTTGTATCCCTGCTGTGGGGAATGGGTACAATATGACCCCCACCTGTATATGGCAATAGCGACAGAATGCAGCATGCAGTACAGGTATCCCATGCAGGTTTGTCCCTAGCTGTAGGTAGCACCCTGCCAGCATCCACACCACTTGATCAATACTGATAGAAAGTATTGGCATGAACACCTAGAACATCTACCCAGTCATCCCAGGGGAATATACAGTATGGCTGTCTGGGACTGAAGGACTGACAGAATGCAATGGCCTACCACAGCTGGCCCACATCACCACCAAATGGCCTACAGGCCTCTGCCAAAGGCCTGTGTCTCACACTTACTGCCAATGCATGTTATGTCATGGATACCCAAATAACAACATAACACACTCCACATAAGCCATATGCAAGGCCATGTGGACACACCATCGTAACATGTCCACCATGTCCCACTGCAATCGACTGTGGACCAACACAGAAACACAGCTGCGATGAGGTGATTACCTTAGGAAAAAGTATCAGAGAATGTATGCATAATGTATGGCAGAGGATAGAATAACAGAGTGGTGGGTGGGAGCATGGGCAGCATGGAATGTGCAAGGTCCGACACACAGCTGTGTGCACACACTATCCCTGGCTGCAAACACATAAATGGGTGGCTAGAAACCTGCCCGTACACCACAATAGGGGTAATGTCCTGACTCATGGCCCCTGCCTCTGGTTAACCTGTATGAATCTGTACAGCTGTGAAGTATTACCACAGCAAGTTAAGGCCATACTGTCATGTCAATGGATGTACAAGTATGGGATGCTCTGCCAGCACTGTACCAAGGTGCTGAACCAGATACACAAACCCAGCAGCAAGTGTCTGCAGCTCCCCCTCCAAAATGGCATAATTTACATCATCTGCCCACAATACTGGACACAGCTGTATTCACCCTTGTTCCCCAGGACATCACTGTGAGCAAGAATGTCCAACTGACATTACTTCAGGACATAAAACATTGCAGTGTATAACAGTACACATGTCTGAATATCTCTGCTAACACCAGTATCATGTAGCAGAAACAGCACAGACACAATTTATTTTATTTAATTTACATTTGTTGGCTGGGATAGTCCAACTGGATACCTGTCCATTTTCAGTGGAGGCCCGGGGAGAAAAGTTCCAAAGGTATATATATATATACAATCATCACAATGTCATGTCGAACAGGAGTAATCATAACATAATACAAATATAACACATTTTACATTCTAGTTAAATTTATGGAAATATACCACTTATTCTTGTACATTTAAATTTGTACAGTCTAACAATCTTCTAAACTGGCTTAACAAAGATATTTGAGTAGCACTTACAGACATAGAATAGAAACACCAGTATACATACAGATTTATTCATGCATAAAGATTTATTCAGGCTTGGAGAAGGGACATATCCATTGAGACTTGAAATACTCCTTGAGAGCTATTTTGAATTGAGATAGGGTGGTATCCAGGGTAATGTTAGCAGGAAGGGAATTCCAAATGTTGCCAGCAGAGTTGGCGAACAGGGAGTCACCAGCTGAGTTGTTGGATTTGATGGTTTGCACTAATAGTCTCTTAGATGACTGGAATGATCTGGAGTTGGAGTTGGGGTAGATGATGTTTTTCAGGGCAGTTGTATTATCTGGTTGGTTAAGTGCTTTGTGAGCAACAATGAGTTGATTATACTGAATCTGCCTAAGTAGCTCTAGCCAACCGAGATAATTTAGATTTTTACAATGATGGGTTCTATAGGGTAGACCAGTTGCAAATCTAGCTATGTTATTATAGCAGCTTGAGAGTTTAGTAAGATCAGATTTATTTAGTTTGGCCAGTAAAGGGGAAACATAGTAGAGTGTAAGGAGTAGATGGGAGTGGGCAATGGAGGTCCTAGCATATGAGTTAAGGAATGGCTTTATCCTATAATGTGAGCCAAGTTTTCTGTTAATGGTTTGGATTGTTTTGTTGACGTGCACATTAAACGTAAGATTGGTGTCTATAATAACTCCTAGTAGTTTTGTATGGGCATCTGGAGAGATAATGGTACCATTATTAGCCTTAATGGAGAGAGATAACGCAGTGGATCTTTGACTGGGAGTCCACCTACAGTACACACTATCCCTTGCACAGTTTGTCCCCATATTGCCAAATGATCTACAGATACCCTGCAGAAACAGTTTGCTACCTATAGGTGTGCAACACAATGGTCTGCACTGGAGTACAAACTACCTGGAATGGATCCACACATTCAGTACAGAAGGGCATACTGGGCATGCTCACACACTTAAACAAATTAAGCCCATGTCTGCAAACAACAGTGGACCATACATATCTGACTGTTGCAGATGTTAGTGCATACAGTCCTCAGTATGCACCAGTCATGCTTTGCACACACACTGGATAAGAATACAGACATATATGCAAGGACAACACACTATAATAAGCCAAAATAGACAAACATAGATGTGTGGAAGAGAGTGACTATGACAAAGAGCCATCCATCATGAGGCCTGTCCCACCCAGCACACAGCCAGATGGCTACAACCACATGATGTGTAAATGTCACTCACTGTAGAAATTAGCCACTGGTATCTGTCAGCATTACAGACTATGTGGTGCAAATGCGAGCTGTGCAACATGACTGTACAAGGCAGTAGTCATCTAGCAGCTGTATACACATACCTGCGGAATATAACCCTGTGTGTGCCTGCATGCGGTGTGTCAACCTCTAGATGAATGGGTTATGGCCCATGTACACACACTGCCCTCCCCATAGCCCTACTATGACAAGTCTGCTGATGTCATCCATTTTGAAATACACCTTTTGGAATGGAGTAGCCCAGTAATCTCTATGGTGCGTCCTAATACTGTGTAATGCTGTAGTGTGATAAACTAGTTAGGTAGGAATTATAATCCCAAACATGGCAAGTGTGTGTGTGTGTGTGTGTGTGTGTGTGTGTGTGTGTGTGTGTGTGTGTGTGTGTGTGTGTGTGTGTGTGTATGTGTGTGTCTCTGTTTGTGAAAGGAGTAATGTTTTTTAGGCTAGTCACACTCAAGACAATTCAAATGCCCTACTTTGGCAAGGCTGCTGATGTCATTCACTGTGAAATATACCTTTGGGAAAGGTGTAGTGCAGTAATCTCCATGGTGTGTCCTATAACTGCCTAATGCTGTAGTGTGATAAACTAGTTAGGTAGGAGTTCTAGTCTCAGACATGGCAAGTGTGTGTGTGTGTGTGTGTGTGTGTGTGTGTGTGTGTGTGTGTGTGTGTGTGTGTGTGTCTCTATCTGTGTAGGGAGCAATGCTTTTTATGCTAGTTACACTCACTACAATTCAAATGTCCTACTTTGGCAAGGCTGCTGATGTCATTCACTGTGAAATACACATTTGGGAAAAGTGTAGCCGCGTTGTCTCCATGACACGACCTATAACTGCATACTGCTGTAGTGTGATAAACTACTTAGGTAGGAGTTCTAATCCCAGACATGGCAAGTGTGTGTGTGTGTGTGTGTGTGTGTGTGTGTGTGTGTGTGTGTGTGTGTGTGTGTGTGTGTGTCTATGCAGGGAACAATGCTTTCTAGGCTAATCACACTCACTACAATTCAAAAGTCCTACTTTGGCAAAGCTGCTGATGTCATTCATTGTGAAAGGTGTAGCCTGGTAATCTCCATGGCGTGTCCTATAACAGCGTAATGCTGTAGTGTGATATCATACTCTGGTAGGGGTTCTATTCCCACACATGGCAAGTGTGGATGTGTGTTTTTCTATGTCTGTGTAGGGAGCAATGCTTTTTAGGCTAGTCACACTCACTACAGATCAAATGCCCTACTTTGGCAAGGCTGCTGATATCATTCACTGCGAAATACAACTTTGAGAAAGGTGTAGCCCAGTAATCTTTCTGGCGTGTCCTCTAACACCGTAATGCTGTAGTGTGATATAGTACTCTGGTAGGAGTTCTATTCCCACACATGGCAAGTGTGGATGTTTGTGTGTGTGTTTCTATATCTATGTAGGGAGCAATGCTTTTTAGGCTAGTCACACTCGCTACAGATCAAATGCCCTACTTTGGCAAGGCTGCTGATGGCATTCACTGTGAAATAGACCTTTGTGGAAGGTGCACACCAGTAATCTCCATGGCACGTCCTATAACTGTGTAGTGCTGTAGTGTAATAAACTAGTTAGGTAGGAGTTCTAATCCCAGACATGGCAGGTGTGTGCATGTATGTGTGTGTGCGTGTTTGTGTGTGTGTGTGTGTGTGTGTGTGTGTGTGTGTGTGTGTGTGTGTGTGTGTGTGTGTGTGTGTGTGTGTGTGCCTGTGTTTGTTATTCGTATCCTGTGTGGAGGTGACCATGGTGTGTAACAACTGAGCTCCTTGTGGAGCGGGTTTTGCAAATTTCTTATATGGTGGCCCTATTATATGTCACAATGTCCACTGTACAAGGATAACAGATGTGAAATAGCCAAGAGACTGGTGTGCCAATCCATACCCCTACATGTGACATCAAGTCTGGCAAACAAAGTTAGCAACCCTTGTATTACCCAGACAACACTCTCAAGTCATGTCTCATACACAAACACACTTGCCTAGGCAACAGCCACTATGGTGGTAGTTCCCTGCATATTGCCCACAGATAGCAACCATGGTGTGATTGCAGTGGACTACAAAGGGCATGGCACTCTGTCCATTAGTACAATAGGCACGTACATGCAGACAGTGTGCCTTCACTGTGTTCCTCACTGGAGACCTGCAACACCTGTGGTGCCATCAAATGTGACCCACAAAGGACATACCATGCTTTAACCACATGCCCTGTATGGATAGATGCCACTGACACCAGGGAATACCTGTATCATGCTATCAATGTAGGTGCAGGGTCAACCTGCTGTCCATTACCTGTTCCCACCACATGAGGCCATGACTGGCACATCTGATGATAATATGTGTACACAACATGGGTCAGACACCTCAAGTACAGTTCCACATGTCACTGTACATGCATGTGGGACGTGTGCACATCCAAGACAACATCCATGTCATGGACTAAAGAACACATACATGGCAAGCAATGCACAGCAATGGCCACACACAATAGTTACCCAGGTGACTGGATGGTGAATACAATATCCACCTGTGTGGGCCAATCCAGGCACTACACCCCTGAACCACACTGTAGACCATTGTCATGTGGCCTGATGCCAAGTTATACCCATCACCTAGCCTTGTATAGCCGTCTGGCACAGTCAACCACTACACACCCATGAAGCAATGCACCCATGCATGTCAGTACTGGCACCCTGTGTCTGTGTGTGTGTGGTGTATGATGCTTCTGAGCACATTCACACTCACTACAACCCCCATTGGCATACTGAAGCATGCTGTCTGTCAGACACCTTCACGTACCCTTTTACCATATAACTTCTGGATAACCCCTGTGGTGCATGTGATACCTGCACAGTACTGTATTGTGGCAAACTAACTAGTGAGGAGGTGTATTCCTGACCCTGCCAGTGTGTCAATGTGTGTGTGGGTCCCTGAGAGAGTGTGGCTGTGTTGATGCTGAAACCTGTTCATCTGGACAGGCACATGCACTACACCTACTGTATCACTATCATATCACTGTTGCAGATGTCACTCACCATCACATATAAGTTTGGAGAGCTTCTCAACATGCAAGCTATGTGATGCATCCAATAACTGAATAGACATGATAGAAATTTATAGTCAGTCAGGGGTTTGATACCCAGTACTGGTAGATGTGTGACACAAACATGCTTAGGTTTTACACTCCCACCCCTTCCCTGACCTATCTTTGCCTCTGTCTGCCTTTCTCATTCCCTCTGTGGTGGATGTGGAGATGGACACCTGCTTTGCTTAAGCAGCAGCATGTGTTTTCTAAGTGATGCTCATGATCAGCTGATGGCCTCTGCACAAATTGTAGTCCTCCTCTAGCTGATTGCATGTGGAACAGCTGTGGTAACATTCCCATAGCAAATTGCATGGAAACACACTCCAGTATCTAGGAACATCATGTTGGTGTTCAGCCTTTTCATTCACTGTGAGCAGGACCTAGATCTGTTGTTTGGCAAACATGGATTGGGGATTTACCTCTAACAACATACACTGTGGAAACAGGCCAACACACAGGTGGGGGATGTGCCTGACATGACTACAGAATGTAAGTGTCGCCATTCTGCATTTGCAGTAATGTTGGTTTAACAGGGTGTGTCTGTGGATATGGCTGGTCTACATGTTTTAATACCTGTCACGACAGTGCTATGTTTCTGAGGAAACCCCACATCTGCAGGGTCATCTGCAGACTGGGCAGTGTGTGGTGTTTTTTGTTTCTTGTGTTACTCACAGAGCACCTATCTGTGAACTGCAGAAGCATAGTGTGAGGATTGCAGACAGTAGGGTCTATATTGAAAACTCAAACGTTGACTTACCCGAACACCTAAACGCCGACACATATTCAGTGAACTGCAAATACACTGAACACCCTAAACCGCAAAATTCAAAAACTCAAAATATCATAGTTGTCCCATCCCACTGCCCGCTACATACTACCTAACTAAATAAACCACATAAATACACTAAACAAAACCCTACTTCTAACCCTAAACTAAACCCTACTTCTAACCCGACACTAAATCTTTCATATACCACCAAGTATGCACTTAACTTAACTCGCACCCTAACCCTAAGGTCCGTAACTATCGCACACTTACCTTAAAAAGCTATACCCAAACAAACTAAATAATCCACACACATGCATTTAATAAAACCCTACTTCTAACCCTACACTAAATCTAACATACATTGCCATCTATGCACTTACTTTAACCCGCACCCTAACCCTAAGGTCCGTAACAATCGCACACTTACCTTACGGAGCTATACCGCAGAAGGGCCAACCATGATGGGTCGACGTTTTGGATTTCGCACTTCAGGACGATCGATGTTTTTGTGGTTCAATGAAGACGTGTCAGCGTTTAGGTGTTCGGGTAAGTCAACGTTTGAGTTTTCAATAAAGACCCAGGCAGTAAATGGTGACAGACATGAGAGTTACTGACTTCATATCCCTCATAGGACATATGTCACAACAAACCCTGTTACAACATTAAATGTATGAGATTATCACAGCAACACATGAAATATTGGCCCTGTGTTTGTGCCTCCAGCCACAACTCTTTCAACCTGTGTACATATGTCATGCAGTAAGAGGTGCATATGTTCTGTACACCATAATTTATTGACATCATATCTGATAACAAGCCAGTGAAATATCAGACTGCGAAACATGTTATGTATAGTAGGGGTTATCTTTGAGGACATAGCCTGGACATTCTGTGGTTGTGTGTACAGTACTGAAGTCTGTGTAATTATGGAGATTGTCAACAGTGTGTGTATTGTGAAAATGTACCTTGGCCTGTGTATAGACTGTGGTAGATGTCATTGTTCTTGGTCCTGTTCTATCTGATGTTACACGCTGCTCAACTGTATGTTACCCTATCAGCTTACATGTTTGTAGGGCCAAACGCACACATGTCCCATACCACAGACAGGCATTAGACCACAATGCATAGTGGCCAAGTATATGTAGGGTTTGCGTGTGAGTGGCACATATGAGGATGGTGTTGATCAGATAGTCCATATACTGTAATATTACACTAGCTACCATATGTGGCTGTGTTCACATTGGTTGTGGTTATGCACTTTCACACAGGTGTCTGTTACTCTGTGCTGTGACATGCCTGTAGAGCCTTCTATATATGCAGGTGCATGTGTATTCCCCCATACGAAATGTAGGCCAGTGTTGTGGCAGTAGCCTGCACAGTGCTTTGTTACATGCCTCGCAGCTTAGTGTACTTACCCAGTGTGATGTTATGTCCAGATACTTGCCAGATGTACTGCTGCCAGGCCATCATAACAGTCATGTATGTCGGAGAAAGCCGTGCGATGCTGTACAGATGTATGTCAATAACTAGTGGGTAGTATATGGCCATGGCACCTCTGTACCAGTGGTTAGTATGTGTCAGGATAGACAAGGGTGTGTGAATGCATAACCTATGGGGGCAAATGTATACCAGTGCTTACGTGCTATACCCATCTACATGGCTGTTAACATCCACATTCTCAGGCTTGGTCCACATGTCTTGCACTAAAGGGGTCTGTGTATACCTCTGGACTGACCAGAGTGTGTTAGACTGTACACACTTATTGGCCATATCTCTGCTGTAGTCACCAGGATCATTACTGTGCTAGCAGTGGTACTGTACTATGATGTCCTTAGGATATCTGTCTGTGGCCAATGGCGTACATTTTAAAAGCAGATGTGACTTCCCACACAACAAGTCTGTGAAGACAACCCCTATGACAGTAGCAATAATCTACGTATATACCTGCAATACATACCTGACATCCCCTTGCACTAAGAGGTTTGGACTATTGGGGCTGAGGTAGGGCTCCACTCCATGTTCAGGACATATGGTGAACATATATGTATATATACTTATCCATATATATATATATATATATATATATATATATATATATATATATATCAACATACACAGATGGATATGTATATGTACATATGGTTCCCTATCAGAATCCTGAAACACTATAAGCCTGAAAGTCAAAATCCCGAAAACTAATGACTGAAATCCTGAAAACACAAAATGGACATGCTGACGTCATTGTGGCTTTGCTATTGTTAGCCCTGTGGTGTTAGGTCAGTTGGTTTTATGTTAGGGTTAGCAGTTGGTAGATATTAGTGTCTTTATAGTGACATTTTGACTTTTGCATTTTCAGTCATTAGTTTCTTATAGTGTTTCAGGATTCTGATAGGGTATATATATATATATATATATATATATATATATATATATATATATATATATATATATATATATATATATATAAACACTCATATATATACATATACACAGCAATATATGTCTACACATATACAGATAGAGGTACAAATGCACATATACTTATGGATATCTACATATATATATATTGACAGTAATAGGTATATCAGAATAGATCTGTAGGCACATATAGTTATATATATCTACATATATATCTACATAGATAGGCATATCTGTACAAATAGGATGTGCATATATGAATAGCTATATATACATATAGCTATATATACATACACACCCACACACACACACACACACACACACACACACACATATATATATATATATATATATATATATATATATATATATATATATATACATATGTGTCTACAAACATATGTATGAATATAAGTGTATGTACATGTAGGCATATATCAACTGATTATATGTATATATCCATATTCCTGTCATGTGTAAGCCTCACGGTTGTGTATACACTCCCAGATGTATCTCATTGTATGTATCTGCTATGTGTACATTATGATAACACAACATATGTGATGCAACAGTCATATTAATAACAAGTACTACACAACTGTGGAAGTAAAGGCAATTGTTCAATACTAATCAATATGTGTATTGACAGATATATTGGAAAAGCAACAGCTGTCTTCACAGTGGTCATGGCATAGTGGTTAAGTGTTGTGACTTTAGTGTACAGGGTCCTGGGTTGAAGGGCTGTTCATTTTGCTGCTGGGCAGAACAAGGGCTGTCAGATACAGACTGGTTAAGGCAGTTTTGAGCAGCTTTAAGTGCGTTTGCGTGGGTTTGCGTGAAGCTAAGCAGTGCTAAGCTACGGGTATATGTATGGGCACTTACAGAGTGTAGGCTTCACTTACCAGTGCACAAATCCGCTTAGCTGTTATATTGCAGCAATGTGGATACCTGCTAAGCATGGCTTAGCCCTGGTAACCAGTTCACATCTCCGAGTCTGATAACATAGCAGGGTAATTAATGACATCTGCAAAAAGCGCATGTAATGCCATGTACATACATGTGCCTATGTGCTGTCATTAAAGTAGCAAGGGGTGTGAGTGTCATGTGTGGGACACAGGCATATATGAGGCCTGTACAGCACTGTTATCCATGTGACTGTGTTGCATATAGGTGTAGTAGCCCAGAGTATGTGCTGTCACACTGGCATGTAGTGTATCATGGTGGTAATACTGTTGACAGTGATTTCCCAAGCAAGAGTAGAGTGCTAAATGTAGTACTGACAATAGGCACACCTGCAGGCATAGCTGGACTCTGAGGCCTCCCTGTTTTATCCCTGGTGTCTGAGGCTGTGTCACAGTATATATCCCCTACTGGGTAATGATCTGACATGTGGAATGTAACTGTAGACTACCATCTGTACAGCACATGATAGCAAGGGCTCCTGACATGTAGATATGACAGACATATTGTTGTCAAATGTCTATCTGTCAACACATTCATCCTACTGCATAGCTACTTGCCAAGCTGATGACTGTTAGTCCCTGTACAGATGTGCAGATGGCAGGTATCCAGCTGGGATATGTACAGGCATCATAAGCTTGATTGACACTGATATGTCTGCCCAGCTGTGTAAGAAATGGCACATATAGGAGATAACACCCTGTATGCACCGCATACCATGGGTACCTCCACTACATTACCACAGTCAACAGAACATGCTTGGGTACAGGTCTCCATCACAGACAGTAACCATGTGTTGTAATGCATGTTGCATGCATGTCAGCATGATCACCTCAGTGACCATGTGCAAGTGGCACCTGGAGGAATGGCTGATGCACGTCACTCTCACCCTGATGGTCACAACAGTAGTGTCTGTCGATAGATTGCCTGCTGCCACATGGCAGGTGGCAGGATACCACTGTGCACACAACCCCTACACAACCCATCTCTCCTTGGACAATAGTTAGGTACACATCTATGACCACCTACAGCGATGCACCCCAGTACTGACACATGTGTACATATGCATGACTGAGTATAGCAGTGTCTGTGTGTTAGCACACCTGTATGTGGGAATTCCATGAGGGCCTTCACAACCACCGCATCAGCCATTGCCATAGCCAGTCGTGGCTGCTGCTGTATGGGGCATTACATGTACCCTGTTAAGCTCCTCTCCATACTGGCTATACGAGCCTTGCAGTACCATCACAACAGTGTTGTATAAATGGGTTGATAGGTATGGGATTCCCATTGTGTACTGGCAAATGTGGGTATGTGTGCATGTCCATTTATCTGTAGGATGCAGCATTCTGAGGCAACATACACGTATTACAATACCCATTGCCATAAAGTAGTACATATAGTGTCGTTTCTGCACATCGGTGAAGCATGACAATGCAACATCCTGCTATGCATGTGGCATGTGCATCAGATGCATATCCCTGTAGTACCACTGTTGGGATCAACAATGGGTTGTATCTCAGTCGTGGCCAACGTGTGATGGTGGGTATATCAGAGTGTCATCATGGGTGTCATGGAGTATAATATCCACTGGGTGATGTGGATGCTGTGTACACTGTCATTACACCAAGATACACCTGGTATATGTCCCATGTACCATGTTATGGTTACCACTGTCACCATCAACCATACATGTAACTGATACCACATTCCAGGGCAGTTATGCATGTGCTGTGTGCAGCCTACCTGTAACACATTGGACACACGGTCAAGTTAGTTAGCAACGATAGGCCCTGGTCTCTCGGATGTGTGTCTGCCTGTTATGTGTCTGTTAATTTGTATATGAAGGTATGTCACACTATGTATTGTCCATATACACCCATTATATCCCCATTAGCATACTGTACATGTCTGGGGATGTTCTGCATGTAACATGTAACCTGGGACACACCTCACCCTAAACGCTGTGTGGTGTGTGCAGTGTAAGCCACACACTTCAGTATCACTACATACCTAGGTAGGAGTCTAGTCCCAGTGTTGCCAAGTAACAGTGTGTGTGTGTATGTGGATGGGTCTACATCAGGTTGCAAGGTATACAGGCCCCAGCGAGTCACCTTTGACATGTGTTCAACTATACCCCAGATATGTCACAGCCACAGTGTCACCACAGTGCCATACCCCATTGTGGAATATGACTGCATATTTGCATTGTGTGGCTCTGTTCTTGGAATTGATTTCAGAGCCCAGAACGTAACACTATCCACTTGGACTTTGTGTTCAATTGGCCAGCAGATTTTTAACCTGCTACTTAGTGCTGCATCTAATTATTCCACTCCTCTAATTCATGTAGTGTAGTCAGTTTCAAGTTCCACCTTTGAATAATGAAATATATACAGTTTATTGCAGCACAGGAACTATTTGCTTAGAATAGAGTATTTCTTGACCAGTTCTGAATTCCCACACCCCTCGTTTTTCTTGCAGAATATCGACTCTATTGTAGAAATACTGTGCATTTTATGTTTTTGCTTTCATTAATCTGAAAGTTGTTTAAACTACTTCCTCTTTCTCCTTTGTTGCATACTGTACCATATGTTTTTCTTAGTCTCCCTTCCCTATACAGTTTTAAGTGTAATATTTTGCAGTTGTCTTATCTGTTTGTGTGACAGTGATAGAACTGTATTTATCTATTTTAAGTGGACACATACATCCTTTGTCTCACACCCACAGTTCACGTGTTATTCATGTCATTTTTCTTCCCGCTCTCATTTCTGCTCACTTCATACGACAGCTTTCAACCATTTTGGTTTGGTTTGTGTGCTTATATCTCACATCTTCACTATCTGCAAACGTTATAGCTCGATGTACATAAAGCAACAACAACTTAATTAGCAGATCTCTTTCTAACGGGGTTTTTGAATATCAGTATCCTATAGCTCCGTTTGCTACAGCTCCTGAGAATTGTAAATATTTTTCTTGTGTTAGCATGTAGCTGCATTTGTACAGAGTGCAACAAGTAATCCTAATGTGCTGAATCTCAAAGATGTGGCAGAAAGTTATCATACTTAGGTTTCACTTTCTGTGGGGGATGGAAGGATTGGTGCTGGGGATGGAACCTCTTCCACAGAGCACCTGTTTATCACCTCCTGTGCAGCTTTATGTCTAGTTGTAATGAAGAATGAATCAGTGCAAGGCTCTTGTTAGAAACACTTAAGCATCTCTCTTCATTTTGTGCATGTATTTATACATTCACATGTTCCTCTACATCTGTAGATTACATATATGCATAGTATTATCCAGATAATGCATATACATGCAAATCTATATCTATTTCATGTGACTTTGGTCTGTGAATATTAGTATTCCTCAGCCCCATTCCTGGCCACAGCCACTAGTACAAACATAGTCTATTTAGCTGGAAGAATTTACTGATTTGGTGCAAATACAAATTCCCTTTAAACTGTGCATCAGAAATTTTTATCTTGTTAAAATAACTTTTGTTCTTATTGGATCCTTAACCCAAAGCAAGAAATGCTTTTTGTTGGCTTGGTTGCTCCCAGCGAAGATTGATGAAGTAAGAATATGACAGTATATTGCTCATTATTGCAGTATATTGTCTTTTAGAGTCTGCACTTAGTACAAGGATAAAAGTGTTCAGAGAAGAGCTACAGTGTACAACAAATTATATGAGGACTGTCCAAACTAGATCTGGATTAATCAGAACTACATAAAGAAAGGGTCATCAAGAACTACAAAAACAATTTAAAGTTGGAAGAACAAAGACATTGGTTGTTGTTGTTTGTCCTTCGGCTTTTCCCGGTTAGGGGTCGCCACAGCGGAACTCATGTCCGCTAATGATTGGCAGTTGGTTTTTATGGTGTCAAGTTGCCAGCCCGACACCCAATCTTCAACGAAGGCACGCCCATTCAACGCATGTCTTTCAAACGCCCAGTTGACCGCAGGGAGGACATGCAGACTCCACACAGAAGGCACTCCCAACTCAAGCCGAGAATCGAACAGGAGAACCTCTTGCTGTGAGGCAACAACGCTACCGCTGCACCACTGCGGAATTACATAATGTGAGGAAATAACCAGGGTCGTGTATGTTTGGAACTATCTTTTCTATGATTACTAAATGCAAAAACAATACAAGAATTTTGAAATACTTGGGACTTCTATGATGCAATGCTAAAAATAGTTCAGAAAGATAGCAGCATTTCCACTGAAGTTATAAATTCAGTGCTCAAAGTATCCACACAGATTTCCGCTGTAATTATCTTAGATTCTGTGCTCATAAACTTTGTATCCCATCAAAAAGACTGATTTTGCAGTTACTATGAGCAGGCATATTTAGTCTTGAAAGTACATTGTTGCAAATATTTAAAAAGTGATAGCTATTTCAACCTGAAGATACTTTCATGAAATGGTTTTATTGTGAGGTATAGTTACACTGGCAAAGTTATTTGCAAACATTCAACATGAATGTAGACATGCCTGTCAACTATGAGTGTTATGCCATGTTTTCAGCATAGTCAAATTAGAAACACATTCCTTCGGATTCTGCAAGCCCTGCACAGCATGCAGGACTAGTGCAGGAGCTCCAGCAGGCAATATGTCTGCCGTGTGATCCAGGAATAACCTGTAGGGACGTGCACAAGTGCTCCTGCACTACTCCTGCACGGACTCAGTCCCTGTATGCAAATTACCCCATTTGCAGGAGAAATCCATGCAAATGAGGTGAATTTGCAATCCAGGAAGCTGGAAACCGGCCATGCAGGACTAGTGTAATCTGCAGAAATGTACTCCACCAGTAACGGAGTACATTTCTGCAAATTACAAAACGGAGCCATGACAGCTCCAAATAAAGGGTGGATATCATGTAGAAAGCATATCAATGGCCAACTATAAGGCCATTGGCATGGAAAACATTTTCAAAAATAAAAAAAAAATCAACTTTTAATTTTTTTCAGCCGATTTTGGCTGTTTAAGCGTAGGGCAGCAGTGCACAAACGGGATCAGGCGGAAAATAAGAAAAAAAACATAAAATAAGCATTCTAACCAAAATCGCTATTTTGCCATTATACTCAATGACAGGCAGATGACAAGACAACATGGCCAGTGAATAGTGGTTGCTAAGGGGGGAGGCTCAGTGTGTGACATGTAACTATGCATCAGCAGGCAATCCTATGCAAATGAGGGGAATGATACTGAATCTCAGATTTCTCCTGCATGCTACTCAGCACCCAACAGTGTAAGAGCAGGAATAGCTTGGTGCAAGCCTAGGAGTTAGCTGACATCAAACGGGTGTGTCAGGCATACTATAAGCATATTGGAGCCCTGTGTCTTGAGTTTGCTCCTATCTTAGCAGAGCTTAGCAAGGGGGCGTGTCTGAGGCTGCCTAGCACTCTGTACATTGCCTAAGCGGGTGTGCGCGCCGCGCACTGGGTTTTAAAAGAAAAATAAATAAAGTAAACCAGGAAATAGCAGCTATGTGCACATTTGAACACTGTGTTTGCGCGGCGCACCCCCAGGCTTAAACAGGAAGGCAATGGGAAGGGAAAACAGCAGTAGGAAGGTAATCTAGGAGAACAAGCACAGCTGGCAGGTGAAATGTATCAGAATCAGCCAATGACACAAGCAGCAGACCAGCCCAGCCCAGAACACTACTATAAACTATGCAAACACCTTTTCCTCTGTTTTTTCCCACATACTCTACACCTAGACTATACACTGCACGAACATATGCATCAAAGCACCACCCATTGAGCAGGGTAGGGTCTACATCAACTGCAAGGGCTTCCCCACCATTAACTGCCAGGTCATGTGTGATGCCCAGGGCATTATAATGAATGTGTGTGTTGGCTGCCCTGGAAGCTATCACGATTCCCACATCTCATATCTGACGCAGCTGTACCATTGATTTGCCATTGCACTGGAGCCGTGGCTGATGACACCCATCAGAAATGCACACACACCCGAACAAGAATGGCATAATGAGGCACATGCACAGACTAGAATCATAATAGAGCATGTGTTTGGGATTCTCAAGTCATGGTTCTGGTGCTTGGACACATCCACTGGAGCCTTGCAGTACTCACCAGCTACATGTACCCAAATTGTTATTGTATGTGCCATGCTACACAATATGATCCTGTGGAAACAGCTGCTGCAGCAGGAACAGCATGGGGTAGGGCCACACAGTCCCCCACCAATGCCAAGGCCTGCACAGGCACAGAGTGACTTGGAGGAGGAACAACCTGAGCCTGCCCCAGAAGGCAGATGGAGGCATGCCCAGTATGCCATGGCCTTGGCAAAGAGGCAACACATAGCACATACACTGACACAGTAAGGACCCAGGGAATGACACCTCTCTCTCTGACTCGCACATACAGTAAAAGGGATGCCAAACATGACACTACCTGTGCTCAACCATGTATAGGGAGTGTACTATGCGCATCTGACATAGGCAGCCCCCAGCACCATCCTCAATACTGGCACACCCACAAGGTAAGTCACTCACCTTACCGATTGCTGATTGGAGTAGTATGTGCAGTTACTTGCATCTATGGTATGGATGTGAGCATGCAAGGGAATCAGGTGGCTGAATGGGATGCCAGCAGATAGTAGACACCTATAGTGACAATGAGATCTGTAACAAATATGGGTATCACCACAGTAGCCAGTACTACACATGTTGACAAAACCCACTCCAGCAAATGTGCTGGGCCACATGTTTATCTATATGACACACACATGCCAGTCAGGGAGGTTCACATACCCATCAACAGTCACAGCCAGCAGGACAGGTGTAGACAAACACAAACAAAGGCTGTGCTAAAGCCACTGAATGATGCCTATGGGTAGCCATTCCCCCAGCCTACACAGACAGACCACATCAGTTCAGGCAGCGGGATGTTAGTTCTGAAGGGTAGGAAGTCAGAAACTAATATGTAGGTCAATCAAACGTAGGACCTGTAGTACACTGACATGGCTCTAGTCAGCATGATAGGTTAGAAAACAGAATGAAATAGAGTACCTGACATACCAGTATAGTCATAGCAAATGTGTATAAGTGTCAGGTGTGCACCCCCCAATCCTGTGTAGCAATGTAGAAAGAGTCAGGTGTGCCCCCCATATGCTATGTAGACATGTAGTAACAGTCAGGTGTCCCCCCTAATCCTATATAAAAATGTAATAACAATCAGGTGTGCCCCCCACTCCTATGTAAATATGTAGAAACTGTCAGGTGTGCCCCCCAATCCTGTGTAGCAATGTAGAAACAGTCAGGTGTGCCCCCCCATAGCCTATGTAGGACATAGTAACAGTCAGGTGTACCCCCCCAATCCTACATAGACATGTAGTAACAGTCAGGTGTATCCCCCCAATCCTGTGTAAAAATGTAGAAACAGTCAGGTGTGCCCACCCAACCCTACTTAGACATGTAGTAACAGTCAGGTATGCCCCCCCCCAATCTTATATAGAAATGTAGTACCGGTCTGGTGTGCCCCCCATAACAATGTACACACGTTGTAACAGTTAGGTGTGCCCCCCCAATCTGATGTAGAAATGCAGTAACAGTCAGGTGTGCCACCCCCCATCCTGTCTAGCAATGTAGAAACAGTCAGGTGTGCCCCCCATATCCTATGTAGACATGTAGTAACAGTCAGGTGTGCACCCCCAATCCTATGTAGAAATGTAGTAACATGTATGCGTAGGTATAATACCAGTGGAGCACGGATGCCCAGAGGTGACCAAGGTAGCAGGATAAATTGTAGCATTTGTACAATATGCAGGTATGTGTGTGTCACATTGGTGTGTGTTTCATATTGTGTGAGAGTGGTCCGTATGTATGCATGTTGAGGTATGACCTGGTGGCCATTGCCCACTACTGCCGATGACAGGGCCAAGTCCTCACAACTGCAGTGCCAAAGACAATTCCCACCAGTATAACACATGCTAGCAGTAAGCCATTGTAAATGTATGGTGGTAATATGTGTCACCATCTGAAAGACTGACATAGCATGGCTGTTGGGCTAGATATACAAGCAGTACACAGGGGAAAGTATCCCAGACATACAGTATATAATGTGTAACTCTGAAATGGATACACCCTTGGAATTGTACATACAGGTATGCATCACATTACCTGGGCCTGTAGTAGGGAATACCGGTGTCATCTGCCCGAACATTTGCAGATCACAAAGGTGGTAGGATTGATGTATTGGGAAACAGCTGATGTACCTGCACATGCCACCATAACTGGAATGCCCCATGCATATCTGTGTGTCAGATGCAAGTAGTGTCCATAGCACACATGCACCCAGCTCACCCAAACACCACCCACAGGTACCTCTCCGGTCGTATCCCTGCTGTTGGGAATGGGTACAATATGACCCCACCTGTATATGGCAATAGCGACAGAATGCAGCATGCAGTACAGGTAACCCATGCAGGTTTGTCCCTAGCGGTAGGTAGCACCCTGCCAGCATCCACACCACCTGATCAATACTGATAGAAAGTATTGGCATGAACACCTAGCACATCTACCCAGTCATCCCAGGGGAATATACTGTATGGCGGTCTGGGACTGTAGGACTGACAGGATGCAATGGCCTACCACAGCTGGCCCGCATCGTCACCAAATGGCCTACAGGCCTCTGCCAAAGGCTTGTGTCTAACACTTACTGCCGATACATGTTATGTCATGGACACCCAAATAACAACATAACACACTCCACATAAGCCATATGTAAGGCAATGTGGACAAACCACCGTAGCATGTCCACCATGTCCCACTGCATGAACTGTGGACCAACACCGAAACACAGCTGCGATGAGGTGATAACCTTAGGGAAAGTATCAGAGAATGTATGCATAATGTATGGCAGAGGATAGAATAATAGAGGGGTGGGTGGGAGTATGGGCAGCATGGAATGTGCAAGGTCCGACACACAGCTGTGTGCACACACTATCCCTGGCTGCAAACACATAAATGGGTGGCTAGAAACCTGCATGTACACCACAATAGGGGTAATGTCCTGACTCATGGCCCCTGACTCTCGGTAACCTGTGTGAATCTGTACAGCTGTAAGGTATTGCCACAGCAAGTTAAGGCCATACTGTCATGTCAATGGATGTACAAGTATGGGATGCTCTGCCAGCACTGTACCAAGGTGCTGAACCAGATACACAAACCCAGCAGCAAGTGTCTGCAGCTCCCCCTCCAGAATGGCATAATTTACAGCATCTGCCCATAATACTGGACACAGCTGTATTCACCCTTGTTCCCCAGGACATCACTGTGAGCAAGAATGTCCACCTGACATTACTTGAGGACATAAAACAATACAGTGTATAACAGCATACATGTCTGAATATCTCTGTTAACACCAGTATCATGTAGCAGAAACAGCACAGACACAATTTATTTTATTTTATTTATTTTACATTTGTTGACTGGGATAGTCCAACTGGATACCTGTCCATTTTCAGTTGATGCCCGGGGAGAAAAGTTCCAAAGGTATACATATACAATCATTACAATGTCATGTCGAACAGGAGTAATCATAACATAATACAAATATAACACATTTTACAGTCTAGTTAAATTTATGGAAATATACCACTTATTCTTATACATTTAAATTTGTAGTCTAACAATCATCTAAACTGGCTTAACAAAGATATTTGAGTATCACTTACAGACACAGAATAGATACACCAGTATACATACAGATTTATTCATGAATAAAGATTTATTCAGACTTGGAGCAGGGACATATCCATTGAGACTTGAAATACTCCTTGAGAGCTATTTTGAATTGAGATAGGGTGGTATCCAGGGTAATGTTAGCAGGAAGGGAATTCCAAATTTTGCCAGCAGAGTTAGCGAACAGGGATTCACCAGCTGAGTTGTTGGATTTGATGGCTTGCACTAATAGTCTCTTAGATGACCGGAATGATCTGGAGTTGGAGTGGGGGTAGATGATGTTTTTCAGGGCAGGTGTATTATCTGGTTGGTTAAGTGCTTTGTGAGCAACAATGAGTTGATTATACTGAATCTGCCTAAGTAGCTCTAGCCATCTGAGATCATTTAGATTTTTACAATGATGGGTTCTATAGGGTAGACTAGTTGCAAATCTAGCTATGTTATTATAGCAGCTTGAGAGTTTAGTAAGATCAGATTTATTTAGTTTGGCCAATAAAGGGGAAGCATAGTAGAGTGTACAGAGTAGATGGGAGTGGGCAATGGAGGTCCTAGCATATGGGGTAAGGAATGGCTTTATACTATAACGTGAGCCCAGTTTTCTGTTAATGGTTTGGATTGTTTTGTTGACGTGCACATTAAACTTAAGATTGTTGTCTATAATAACTCCTAGTAGTTTTGTATGGGCATCTGGAGAGATAATGGTACTGTTATTAGCCTTAATGGAGAGAGATAATGCCATGGATCTTTGAGTGGGAGTCCACCTACAGTACACACTATCCCTTGCACAGTTTCTCCCCATATTGCCAAATGATCTATGGATCCCCTGCAGAAACAGTTTGCTACCTATAGGTGTACAACACAATGGTCTGCACTGGAGTACAAACTACCTAGAATGGATCCACTCATTCAGTACAGAAGGGCATACTGGGCATGCTCACACACTTAAACAAATTAAGCCCATGTCTGCAAACAACAGTGGACCATACATATCTGACTGTTGCAGATGTCCTCGGTATGCACCAGTCATGCTTTGCACACACATTGGATAAGAATACAGACATATATCCAAGGACAACACACTATAATAAGCCAAAAGTAGACATACATACATGTGTGGAAGAGAGTGACTATGACAAAGAGCCATCCATCTTGAGGCCTGTCCCACCCAGCTCACAGCCAAATGGCTACAACCACATGATGCGTAAATGTCACTCACTGTAAAAATTAGCCACTGGTATCTGTCAGCATTACAGACTATGTGGTGCAAGTGCTAGCTGTGCAACATGACTGTACAAGGCAGTAGTCATCTAGCAGCTGTATACACATACCTGTGGAATATAACCCTGCGTGTGCCTGCATGTGGTGTGTCAACCTCTAGATGAATGGGTTATGGCCCATGTACACACACTGCCCTCCCCATAGCCCTACTATGACAAGCCTGCTGATGTCATCCATTTTGAAATACACCTTTGGGAATGGAGTAGCCCAGTAATGTCTATGGTGTGTCCTAATACTGCGTAATGCTGTAGTGTGATAAACTAGTTAGGTAGGAATTCTAATCCCAAACATGGCAACTGTGTGTGTGTGTGTGTGTGTGTGTGTGTGTGTGTGTGTGTGTGTGTGTGTGTGTGTGTGTGTGTGTGTGTGTGTGTGTGTGTATGTGTGTGTCTCTGTTTGTGAAGGGAGCAATGCTTTTTAGGCTAGTCACACTCACTACAATTCAAATGCCCTACTTTGGCAAGGCTGCTGATGTCATTCACTGTGAAATATATCTTTGGGAAAGGTGTAGTGCAGTAATCTCCGTGGTGTGTCCTATAACTGCTAATCCTGTAGTGTAATAAACTAGTTAGGTAGGAGTTCTAGTCCCAGACATGGCAACTGTGTGTGTGTGTGTGTGTGTCTCTATCTGTGTAGGGAGCAATGCTTTTTACACTAGTCACACTCACTACAATTCAAATGTCCTACTTTGGCAAGGATGCTGATGTCATTCACTGTGAAATACACCTTTGGGAAAGGTGTAGCCCAGTTATCTCCATGGCACGACTTATAACTGCGTACTGCTGTAGTGCAATAAACTAGTTAGGTAGGAGTTCTAATCCCAGACATGGCAAGTGAGTGTGTGTGTGTGTGTGTGTGTGTGTGTGTGTGTGTGTGTGTGTGTGTGTGTGTGTGTGTGTGTGTGTGTCTGTCTATGCAGGGAGCAATGCTTTTTAGGCTAATCACACTCACTACAATTCAAATGTCCTACTTTGGCAAGGCTGCTGATGTCATTCATTGTGAATTACACCTTTGGGAAAGGTGTAGCCCAGTAATCTCCATGGCGTGTCCTATAACAGCGTAATGCTGTAGTGTGATATCATACTCTGGTAGGGGTTCTATTCTCACACATGGCAAGTGTGGATGTGTGTGTTTCTATGTCTGTGTAAGGAGAGATGCCTTTTTAAGCTAGTCACATTCACTACAGATCAAATGCCCTATTTTGGCAAGGCTGCTGATGTCATTCACTGTGAAATACATCTTTGAGAAAGGTGTAGCCTACTAATCTCCGTGGCACGTCCTATAACAGTGTAATGCTATAGTGTGATATAGTACTCTGGTAGGGGTTCTACTCCCAGACATGGCAAGTGTGGATGTTTGTGTGTGTGTTTCTATGTCTGTGTAGGGAGCAATACTTTTTAGGCTAGTCACACTCGCTACAGATTAAATGCCCTACTTTGGCAAGGCTGTTGATATCATTCACTGCGAAATATACCTTTGAGAAAGGTGTAGCCCAGTAATCTTTCTGGAGTGGATTATGACACCGTAATGCTGTAGTGTGATATAGTACTCTGGTAGGAGTTCTATTCCCACACATGGTAAGTGTGGATGTTTGTGTGTGTGTTTCTATGTCTGTGTAGGGAGCAATGCTTTTTAGGCTAGTCACACTCACTACAGATTAAATGCCCTACTTTGGCAAGGCTGATGATGTCATTCACTGTGAAATAGACCTTTGGGGAACGAGCACACTAGTAATCTCCATGGTGCGTCCTATAACTGTGTAGTGCTGTAGTATAATAAACTAGTTAGGTAGGAGTTCTAATCCCAGACATGGCAGGTGTGTGTGTGTGTGTGTGTGTGTGTGTGTGTGTGTGTGTGTGTGTGTGTGTGTGTGTGTGTGTGTGTGTGTGTGTGTGTGTGTGTGTGTCTTGTGTTTGTTATTCGTATCCTGTGTGGAGGTGGCCATGGTGTGTAACAACTGGGCTCCTTGTGGAGTGGGTTTTGCAAATTTCTTATATGGTGGCCCTATTATATGTCACAGTGTCCACTGTACAAGGATAACAGATGTGAAATAGCCAAGAGACTGGTGTGCCAATCCATACCCCTTCATGTGACATCAAGGCCTGGCAAACAAAGTAGGCAACCCTTGTATTACCCAGAGAACACTCTCAAGTCATGCCTCATACACAAACACACTTGCCTAGGCAACAACCACTATGGTGGTAGTTCCCTGTATATTGCCCACAGATAGCAACCATGATTTGATTGCAGTAGATTACAGAGGGTATGGTACCCTGTCCATTAGTACAATAGGCATGTGCATGCAGATAGTGTGCCTTCACTGTGTTCCTCACTGGAGACCTGTAACACCTGTGGTGCCATCAAATGTGACCCAAAAAGGACATACCATGCTTTAACCACATGCCCTGTATGGATAGATGCCACTGACACTAGGGAATACCTGTATCATGCTATCAATGTAGGTGCAGGGTCAACCTGCTGTCCATTACCTGTTCCCACCACATGAGGCCATGACTGGCACATCTGATGATAATCTGTGTACACAACATGGGTCAGACACCTTAGGTACAGTTCCACATGTTACTGTACATGCATGTGGGATGTGTGCACATCCCAGACACTGTCCATGTCATGGACTAAAGAACACATACATGGCAAGCAATGCACAGCAATGGCCACACACAATAGTTACCCAGGTGACTGGATGGTGAGTAAATACAATATCCACCTGTGTGAGCCAATCCAGGCACTACACAACTGAACCACACTGCAGACCATTGTCATGTGGCCTGATGCCAAGTTATACCCATCATCTAGCCTTGTATAGCCGTCTGGCACAGTCAACCACTACACACCCATGAAGCAATGCACCCATGCATGTCAGTACTGGCACCCTGTGTCTGTGTGTGTGGTGTATGATGCTTCTGACCACATTCACACTCACTACAACCCCATTGGCATACTAAAGCATGCTGTCTGTCAGACACACTCACATACCCTTTGCCCATATAACTTCTGAATAATCCCTGTGGTGCATGTGATACCTGCACAGTACTGTATTGTGGCAAACTAACTAGTGAGGAGGCATATTCCTGACCCTGCCAGTGTGTCAATGTGTGTGGGTCCCTGAGAGAGTGTGGCTGTGTTGATGCTGAAACCTGTTCATGAAACCTGTTCATGCAGACAGGCACGTGTACTACACCTACCGTATCACTATCATATCACTGTTGCAGATGTCACTCACCATCACATATACATTTGGAGAGTTTCTCAACATGCAAGCCATGTGGCGCATCCAATAACTGAATAGACATGATAGAAATTCATAGTCAGTCAGGGGTTTGATAACCAGTACTGGTAAGTGTGTGACACAAACATGCTTAGGTTTTACTCTCCCATCCCCTCCCTGACCTATCTTTGCCTCTGTCTGCCTTTCTCACTCCCTCTGTGGTGGATGTGGAGATGTACATCTGCTTTGCTTAAGCAGCAGCATGTGTTTTGTAAGTGATGCTCATGATCAGCTGATGGCCTCTGCACAAATTGTAGTTCTCCTCTAGCTGATTGCATGTGGAACAGCTGTGGTAACATTCCCATAGCAAATTGCATGGAAACACACTCCAATATCTAGGAACATCATGTTGGTGTTCAGCCTTTTCATTCACTGTGAGCAGGACCTAGATCTGTTGTTTGGCAAACAGCATCACAGATGGATTGGGGATTTACCTCTAACAACATACACTGTGGAAACAGGCCAACACACAGGTGGGGGATGTGCCTGACATGACTACAGAATGTAAGTGTCGCCATTCTGCATTTGGAGTAATGTTGGTTTAACAGGTTGTGTGTGTGGATATGGCTGGTCTACATGTTTTAATACCTGTCATGACAGTGCTATGTTTCTGAGGAAACCCCATCTGCAGGGTCATCTGCAGACTGGGCAGTGTGTGGTGCTTTTTGTTTCTTGTGTTACCCACAGAGCACCTATCTGTGAACTGCAGAAGCATGGTGTGAGGATTGCAGACAGTAGGGTCTATATTGAAAACTCGAATGTTGACTTACCCGAACACCTAAACGCCGACACATATTCAGTGAATTGCAAATACACTGGACACCATAAACCGCAAAATTCAAAAACTCGAAATATCATAGTTGTCCCATCCCACCGCCCGCTACATACTACCTAACTAAATAAACCACATAAATACACTAAACAAAACCCTACTTTTAACCCTACACTAAATCTTTCATATACCACCAAGTATGCACTTAACTTAACCCGCACCCTAACCCTAAGGTCCATAGCTATCGCACACTTACCTTACGGAGCTATACCGCAGAAGGGCCAAACATGATGACTCGACGTTTTGGTTTTTGCGCTTCTGGACGATCAATGTTTTTGCGGTTCAATGAAGATGTGTCAGCGTTTAGGTGTTCAGGTAAGTCAACGTTCGAGTTTTCAATAAAGACCCATACAGTACATGGTGACAGACATGAGAGTTACTGACTTCATATCCCTCATAGGACATATGTCACAACAAACCCTGTTACAACATTAAATGTATGAGATTATCACAGCAACATATGAAATATTGGCCCTGTGTTTGTGCCTCCAGCCACAACTCTTTCAACCTGTGTACATATGTCATGCAGTAAGAGGTGCATATCTTCTGTACACCATAATTTATTGACATCATATCTGATAACAAGCCAGTGAGATATCAGACTGCGACACATGTTATGTATAGTAGGTGTTATCTTTGAGGACATAGCCTGGACATTCTGTGGCTGTGTGTACAGTACTGAGGTCTGTGTACTTATGGAGATTGTCGACAGTGTGTGTATTGTGAAAATGTACCTTAGCCTGTGTATAGACTGTAGTAGATGTCATTGTTCTTGGTCCTGTTCTATCTGATGTTACATGCTGCTCAACTGTATGTTACCCTATCAGCTTACATGTTTGTAGGGCCAAACACACACATGTCCCATACCACAGACAGGCATTGGACCACACTGCATAGTGGCCCAGTATATGTAGGGCTAGTGTGTGAGTGGCACATATGAGGATGGTGTTGATCAGATAGTACATATACTGTAATATTACACTAGCTACCATATGTGGCTGTGGCTGTGTTCACATTGGTTGTGGTTATGCACTTTCACATAGGTGTCTGTTACTCTGTGCTGTGACATGCCTGTAGAGCCTGCTATATATGCAGGTACATGTGTATTCCCCCATACGAAATGTAGGCCAGTGTTGTGGCAGTCTGCCTGTAGCCTGCATAGTGCTTTGTTACATGCCTCACAGCTTAGTGTACTTACTCAGTGTGATGTTATGTCCAGATACTTGCCAGATGTACTGCTGCCAGGCCACCATAACAGTCATGTATGTCGGACAAAGCAGTGCGATGCTGTACAGATGTATGTCAATAACTAGTGGGTAGTATGTGGCCATGGCACCTCTGTACCAGCGGTTAGTATATGTCAGGATAGACAGGGGTGTGTGAATGCATAACCTATGGGGGCAAATGTATACCAGTGTTTACGTGCTATACCCATCTACATGGCTGTTAACATTCACATTCTCAGGCTTGGTCCACATCTCTTGCACTAAGGGGTTCTATGTATACCTCTGGACTGACCAGAGTGTGTTAGACTGTCCACATTTATTGGCCATATCTCTGCTATAGTCCACAGGATCATTACTTTGCTGGCAGTGGTACTGTACTATGGTGTCCTTAGGATATCTGTCTGTGGCTAGCGGCGTACATTTTAAAAGCAGATGTGACTTCCCAAACAACATGTCTGTGAAGACAACCCCTATCACAGTAGCAATAATCTACATATATACCTGCAATACATACCTAACATCCCCTTGCACTAAGAGGTTTGGACTATTGGGCTGAGGTAGGGCTCCACTCCATGTTCAGGACATATGGTTAACATATATGTATATATACTTATCCATATATATCTACACACACACACACATATATATATATATATATATATATATATATATATATATATATATAGTTCCCATTCAGAAGCCTGAAACATCATAAGCCTGAAAATCAAAATCCTGAAACCAAAAGCCTGAAAATTCAGAATCCTGAAAACTCAAAATCCTGAAAGCCCAAAATCCTGAAAGCCCAAAATCCTGAAACTCAAAATCCTGAAAACACAAATAATGCTAATATGTCACTATAAAGACACTAATATCTACCAACTGACCCTGACCCTAACCCTAACCCTAAGGTCCGTCACTATCGCACACTCACCTGACCCGCGCCCTAACCCTAACTCACTTTAACCGCCCTAACCCCAATATTTGTCACTATTGCATACATGCCTAACCTGCGCCCTAACCCTAACTCACTTAAACCACCCCTAACCCTAACATAAAACCAACCGCACACTTACCTGACCCCAACGCATAACCTAACACCACAGGGCTAACAATAGCAAAGCCACAATGACATCAGTATGTCTATTTTGTGTTTTCAGGATTTTGAGTTTCAGGATTTTGGGCTTTCAGGATTTTGGGCTTTCAGGATTTTGAGTTTTCAGGATTCTGAATTTTCAGGCTTTTGGTTTCAGGATTTTGATTTTCAGGCTTATGATGTTTCAGGCTTCTGAATGGGAACCATATATATATATACACATACATACACATATACATATCAACATACACAGATGGATATGTATATGTACATATATATATATATATATATATATATATATATATATATATATATATAAACACTCAGATATATACATATGCACAGCAATATATGTCTACACATATACAGATAGAGGTACAAATGCACATATACTTATGGATATCTACATATATATTGACAGTAATAGGTATATCAGAATAGGTCTGTATGCACATATAGTTATAGATATCTAGATATATATCTACATAAATAGGCATATCTGTACACATATGATGTGCATACATAAATAGCTATATATACATATAGCTATATATACATACACACACACACACACACATATATATATATATATATGTGTGTGTGTGTGTATACAGACATATGTATGAATATACGTGTATGTACATGTAGACATATATCAACTGATTATATGTATATATCCATATTCCTGTCATGTGTAAGCCTCACGGTTGTGTATACACTCCCAGATGTATCTCATTGTATGTATCTGCTATGTGTACATTATGATAACACAACATATATGATGCAACAGTCATTAATAACAAGTACTACACAACTGTGGAAGTAAAGGCAATTGTTCAATACTAATCAATATGTGTATTGATAGATATATTGGAAAAGCAACAGCTGTCTTCACAGTGGTCATGGCATAGTGGTTAAGTGTTGTGACTTTAATGTACAGGGTCCTGCGTTGAAGGGCTGTTCATTTTGCTGCTGGGCAGAACAAAGCCTCTCAGATACAGAGCGGTTAAGGCAGTTTTGAGCAGCTTTAAGTGAGTTTGCACGGGTTTGCGTGAAGCTAAGCGGTGCTAAGCTACAGGTATACGTATTGGTACTTACACAGTGTAGGCTTCACTTACCAGTGCACAAATCAGCTTAGCTGTTATATTGCAGCAATGTGGATACCTGCTAAGCATGGCTTAGCCTGGTAACCAGTTCACACCTCCCAGTCTGATAACATAGCAGGGTAATGACATCTGCAATAAGTGTATGTAATGCCATGTACATACATGTGCCTATGTGCTGTCATTAAAGTAGCAAGGGGTGTGAGTGTCATGTGTGGGACACAGACATATATGACGCCTGTACAGCACTGTTATCCATGTGACTGTGTTACATACAGGTGTAGTAGCCCAGAATATGTGCTGTCACACTGGCATGTAGTGTATCATAGTGTTACTACTGTTGACAGTGCTTTCCCAAGCAAGAGTAGAGTGCTAAATGTAGTACTGACAATAGGCACACCTGCAGGCGTAGCTGGACTCTAAGGCCTCCCTGTTGTATCCCTGGTGTGTGAGGCTGTGTCACAGTATATCACTCCTACTGGGTAATGATCCGACATGTGGAATGTAACTGTAGACTACCATCTGTACAGCACATGATAGCAAGAGCTCCTGACATGTAGATATGGCAGACATATTGTTGTCAAATGTCTGTCTGTCAACACATTCACCCTACTGCATAGCTACTTGCCAAGTTGATGACTGTTAGTCCCTGTACAAATGTGCAGATGGCAGGTATGCAGCTGGGATATGTACAGGCATCATAAGCTTGACTGACACTGACATGTCTGCCCAGCTGTGTAAGAACTGGCACATATAGGAAATAACACCCTGTATGCACCGCATGCCACAGGTACCTCCACTACATTACCACAGTCAAAAGAACACGCTTGGATACAGGGTCTCCATCACAGACAGTAACCATGTGTTGTAATGCATGTTGCATGCATGTCAACATGATCACCTCAGTGGCCATGTGAAAGTGGCACCTGGAGGAATGGCTGATGCACGTCACTCTCACCCTGAGGGTCACAACAGTAGTGTCTGTCGATAAATTGCCTGCTGCCATATGGCAGGTGGCAGGATACCACTGTACACACAACCCCTACACAACCCATCTCTCCTTGGACAGTAGTTAGGTACACATCTTTGACCACCTACAGCGATGAACTCCAGTACTGACACATGTGTACATATGTATGACTGAGTATAGCAGTGTCTGTGTGTTAGCACACCTGTAGGTGGGAATTCCATGAGGGCCTTCACAACCACTGCATCAGCCATTATCATAACCAGTCATGGCTGCTGCTGTATGGGGCATTACATGTACACTGTTAAGCTCCTCTCCATACTGGCTATACGAGCCTTGCAGTACCATCACAACAGTGTTGTATAAATGGGGTGATAGGCATGGGATACCCATTCTGTTCTGGCAAGTGTGGGTATGTGTGCATGTCCATTTATCTGTAGGATGCAGCATTCTGAGGCCACATACACCTATTACAATACCCATTACCATAAAGTAGTACATGTAGTGTTGTTTCTGCACATCAGTGAGGCATGACAATGCAACATCCTGCTATGCATGTGGCATGTGCATCAGATGCATATCCCTGTAGTACCACTGTTGGGATCTACAATGAGTTTTATCTCAGTCGTGGCCAACGTGTGATGGTGGGTATATCAGAGTGTCATCATGGGTGCCATGGAGTATAATATCCACTAGGTGATGTGGATGCTGTGTACACTGTCATTACACCAAGGTACACCCGGTGTATGTCCCATGTACCATGTTATGGTTACCACTGTCACCATCAACCATACAGGTTACTGATACCGCATTCCAGGCCAGTTATGCATGTGCTGTGTGCAGCCTACCTGTAACACATTGGACACATAGTCAAGTTAGTTAGCAACGATAGGCCCTGGTCTCTCGGATGTGTGTCTGCCTGTTATGTGTCTGTTAATTTGTATATGAAGGTATGTCACACTATGTATTGTCCATATACACCCATTACATCCCCATTAGCATACTGTACATGTCTGGGGATGTTCTGCATGTAACATGTAACCTGGGATACACTTCAGCCTAAATGTTGTGTGGTGTGTGCAATATAAGCCACACACTTCAGTATCACTACATACCTAGGTAGGAGTCTAGTCCCAGTGTTGCCAAGTAACAGTGTGTGTGTATGTGGATGGGTCTACATCAAGTTGCAAGGTATACAGGCCCCCAGTGAGTCACCTTTGACATGTGTTCAACTATACCCCAGATATGTCACAGCCACAGTGTCACCACACTGCCATACCCCATTGTGGAATATGACTGCAGACCATCCTCATGCTGACACATGTACACCTGCAACACAAATGGATAACATTATACAGACCACAATCAACCAGTGTTACTAACAGCTATAATGCATAATTGCTGGACAGCTACACTACATGACATATATGCATTACACTTTACTCCTTACATGTTACACTGCAATATTGTGGTACACTGTAGTACAGTCACCGTGTGCATCAGAACCATATTAGCCTGTCCCTGCATTGATTGTATGGATGACAGGGATGTGGCACAGGTATCATCATATGCACAGGGTGTGTTGTTGGTTTGCCAGAGGCCGAGGGTGGACCATACATTTGGCACCATGTGTGTGGGTGAGGGGTGTACTGAGGTGAACTGGGCATGGTGATGTGGTGTGTGTCAATATGGGGTTGCCCTAGGTGTGTTTGTATAGTGTGTGGGTATGCATGCACACAATTCTGCCATGTGGCTGCCCTACACATGTGTTTATGGACATCTGCAGACTATATCTGGCAGAGTGTGCAGTTCACTGCCTCCGGCCACGGACACATGGACTGTGTCTGCCAGAGGTTCCATGGGCATGTGCAGGTACAGGCCTCGATGTGCTACTCTCACCTGATGATGACAAATGTCCGCTGGTACCAGGTCCCTCCTGGGACTGGCCAGGACCACATGCTCATGGCTTGCCATGGCATGGTGTGGACAGAGCCCCCCCCCTGCAGTGCCGGGGCTGGTACTGCCACTATGGGAGCCCCTTGGTGTCCTAGCACATCCACGTTGACTGCCAGCTGTTGACGTTGCTGACCTACGTCCATGCGGCCGTCGCCACACTCCCACCACACGTTCAAGCACAGACAGACCATGGTCAATAAGAGCCATCATTTTACCAGACCATCTATTCATGAACTCAGTTAATGCACGGATGGCACTAGCCAGTTCACAGGCATTGTCACTTGCAGATGTGAGAGCAGCCCTCTGCAGCCTCAGGCCCTGTCTGGTGTAACGTTCTATACGTGCCTGCACCTCCATGACATCCTGAAACATGCACCTGCTTGTACCAGCTATGACGCCTCTGCCAGGGGCATGATGTCCAGTGGCCCTACCACAAGCACCCTGGGACATCTGCCTATGTGGTGCCCTGCTGGACATCCAGCTATACCTGCTGCGACCAGACACAGTAGGCATGGTTACCACACTTTCCTGTGCACAGCCACCAAATGCCAGCTGTCCCACCGCTATGGCCACTGGTGATGGGGTATGTATAAGCACTGAAACTGTGTGCGGGGTTGGGGTGGTTAAAAGGGGAATGTCAAATGATGGCACTGTTTCAGCCCCTGACAACCCCACCTGTGCCTCAGCAGTACTATCATCATCTTTGGTGTCTGTATGGACACCAACATCAGATTGCATGCAGGAGGGACCCTGACCCACCTCACCACCTGTGGGGGAAAACAATAAATGCACTTTAAAACCTGCACAGCATTGCCTAACAGTACACACACACACACGCACACACACACACACACACACACACACACATTGATACCACTCATTAACATATCAGTTCTTTAAATGCCTAGACAAATGAGCACAACACAAGACCTGTTACTACATTACCTGCCTGACCTGTGTGTAGTGGTGTTAGATGGCCTCACTGCTGTCATTCAGTGTTCACCCTGTGTATGTATGGACATCATGAGCATAGCCCCTATATGTATGGGCTACTATGTTCACTCCATAATATCACGCACTGGTGTGTCATGTGTATGTATTGTTCAGTACATGCCAGATATGCTGCTCAATCAGCCTATCATGTGACAACTGTAATATATGGATACACTCCCTGATGTTGACTGCTGCATACGTGGGCTGTAGGTCACCTCTCTGCTGAATGCGATATTAAGGGTATACCTGGTGTCTACCTTCCCTCTCAGTGCCTGTTCCATGCTACAGACCTTATTATACTATCAGCTGTCCTGTGATTACATACATGACAAGTATTCCTGGTGTGTAATGTGACAGTCCATCTCCATGTACTGCACAATCCCAAAGGGAGGTACTGCTGTACGGATACCTCACAATCACACATGTGCATACATGGCCACCCACACAAACACACACACACATGCACATACACATCCTACATGCATCAACCTCCCTCCACTTCACCAGAGTGACCCTACAGTCTAACTACCCACCAGGATGCACACACACACATACACACACACACACACATACAGGTGAGGTTGCACAATGATAGTACACACAGTCCTCCTATTACCCATCTGTCAACATGCATAACATATGGTACACAACAGCATGCAGTGCAGCTATAGTCAATCCATGCTAGCAACAGTATACATGTGTGTGATGCATGTGCTGTGTCACTAGGTGATGCCCCTTCCTCTGGATACCACTGCACCCATGTAAACAGTATCGCTGTGCACCTGTTCTGCACCCTGCCATGTACTGTGCACCATACCTCACAGGTGTACGACCCCATTGCAGAATGTGTAGTACTGTGTCAGTTATGTCAGCTTTAATGCTCACAGCCCCTATGTTTTTCAGCAACACATACCTGGGATGATATGTGGACAGATGTCATTTGTGAATGCCTGATGTCTGATTTACAGCTCTCAACATCCCAATCCAGTACTCTTACACTAACAACCATCAGAGCATACAGTGGCTATGGGGTGTGTACACACCCTTACTGATATGAAGCACCAATACTTGATCTGCATTGGGACCACATCACTGCATATCTTAACAGTACATGAGCCCGATATGTGACATATGTCCCGTACTCTCACATGCAGTGTCTATGGAATGTGTTAGGTATGTGGATGCTGACTGCGATGCATACACTCCATGTGGGCATATGTGTGCACACCCTTATCATGGTGGTTTGTCACACCCCTTGTTGTGTGTACTACAGCAGTCACTACTCCTGGCAGGGGTATACCAGCATGGGCCGTCTGCATTTGCCAGTGTATGTTCAGTCTGCCCTACACATATCCCCCTAATCTGCATGATTGCAAGGTCTACTCATGTGCACATACCTTGGTGTTTACACACTGCCGTCACTATTGCTGTGGGGGTAGGGTTACATTTGCCACAGGTCCTGAACCTGACTATGTGCAGATACTGCCATTCTTAGCATCCTTAGGATCCCTGCTGCAGTGCACTGGTGTGTCATGCTGACAACCCCCTCCTTCAGCCTTTTTGCAGATGCATGACAAGTAAGCCCTACACATGTGTGTCACTTTGCAGTGTCCCATACACTGAACACCACATGTTACAGCCTAGTCCCAGCTGATAATGTGGACTACTGTAATGCCTTATGCCATAGTGTATCTCTGCAGCAGTTGCCATTGTCCTACAGGTATATACACTGGTGTTGCACTATATATGGGTGTTGTTCCAAACATGTCCATACTATAGGCCATGTCTCCCACCACTATGTTACTCCCTGTGGACACATTCTGCAATGACAGGATGTTAGTTATCATGCAGGTGTCTGACATACCCTTCCAATACCCCATCATAGTCACCCCTGTGATGCCGTGCATTTCACAGCAACAATATGTGCACATGTACAGCATGCATTCTGGGTAGGTGTGTTAGATGTGTACATGGAAAATACCATCACCATTACATGCCCGGTGTATTGGCAAGCATCTATATAAACCATACTCACCAGCTACAGGCTGCTGCCTTGGTGGTATCCTGGAGGAGCCTTCATAAGAGGGTGAGAGATGCAAAGTCAGTGGCCACACCTGTGGCATTGCTACAGGGTGGGTGTAGTATTACAATACATCAACAGTACATTTCCACAATACTATCACATATGGGCATCTGTTTATCACTACTATGCAGGAACAAAATATATTCATGACATGTCAGATATGCATGATCTACCTGTACCGATGTGGATGTATATGCAACAGTGGTCTACTGATGTGTCCTGTGGCCTTACCTGCACGCTGCTCGGCCAGTGTGTGGGTGGCATCCACCTCCACAAAGGTGTCTGGTGGTTGGTGGCTGGCTGGACGGGCAGGTGCCATGAGGCTGGCCAGGAGCTCCTCCACACATGTCGGGGGGTGGATGGCATGGCCCCCCCTGTGGTGAGGTGATCCCCCCAGACTGCAGCAGCACGCCGACAGGCATTGCAAAGCAGGTCAGAACAATGATGCCGGACCTGCTCATAACTGCGGTTGTGCAGTCCGACATCATTGACCCTGTGGACTAGGTCATTCCACAGGGCGGTCCACTCCTGTTGATCATGGGGGGCCTAGCCAAACAAGATTGCATAGTGCTATATGAGATCATTCAGCTGCTGTGTAGGCTGGCATCCTTCCACGGGACATTGTGCCTGAAACACATAAAGATGGACAGAGGTGTGAGCAAGTCATGCAGCAAGGTTACCACAGTTCTTAATACACATCACTGTCACCCCCCCACCATATCAGTGACAACAAACTGTAGACACAACTCAGTAGGTATGACTACAGCATACCTACCAGTGGGACAGATATTGTACTGTATCA